>NW_017728964.1:1905416-1914333 GCF_001723915.1 Gavialis gangeticus
GGGGCCTTGGGGGGATGGGGAGGATGGAGCCAGCCAGGCCAGGGGTCGGGGGAACTTGGGGCAGGTGGGGGGTGGAGCTAACTTGTATTATTCCTACATACAGCTCCTCTTCATTGCTGATTGCAATATTGCAGTTCATCTTGCTGTACAGTCAGGGCCGTCCCTAGTGGGGGGCAAATTGGGGCAACCGCCGTGGGTCCCACACTTTGGGAGGGCCCCGCAGAGCTGGGTGGAGAGGCCGTGGATGCAGTTTAGCCCACCCGCTTGATGGGTTGGACAGCTCTGTGCTTGTTGCAGCCAGAAGTTCCAGACGCCACCTGTCCTGCCACCTTCGGTGTGCCAGGGCTTTCACTCCCCAGCATAAGTGTGCTGTGGGATGGGGAGGGGAGCCCCATGCAGGCTGCTTTGCCCTGGGCCCTGTTCCCTGCTGGGATCATCTCTGTGTACAATGCTTACTTGCGTTCCTTTCTGTGCCTTTAGTCCTCTCTTTTGCACACTGTAGCAAAATGGTTCAGTCTTATGCATTTGTTGCAGTGTTGTCCAAAAGCAAGATATTGCTGTGGTCTCTGTTTGTTACCACAGCTTATATAGCTCTTTATACTGCTTTTCTTCAGTTTTACCTGATAGCATTTTTCAGGTCTTGCCTTGCAATTTCTGTTTTATCTCTGTTCTTTTCTGGGAGAGTTCATTATTCCATCAACAATTTCAGCATCTGGCCTTCCTTTCAAAGATTTCCTTTTAGCCCAGGTGATATCTGCTATTATGTGCATGCTGATTGCTTCATCTAGCTGGCGATCCGGATCCTTCAGCAGTCTTTTCCTGAGCTGCATGTTTATGATCCCTATTTTTATCTTATTTTTAATCATTAAGTCTGTAACTTTTCCAAAATTGCAAGATTGACTTAGCATTCTGAAATCCTTTTCAAATTCCTCAAAGGTTTCTCTCTCTTTGTAACCTCATATGGAATTGATATCTTTCTAAAGTCTTGTTCTTCTTTGGCATGCAGTACTCCTTAAGCTTTTTGAGCACTGTCTCACAATCAGTATGCTTTGTTGGACTGTTAAAATCATCCAGCACCTCAGCACCTGTTATAGTCAGAAAAATACCTTTTGGTAACTTCTCAGTGTCTCCACTTGCCCTCATATATAGATTGAATTGTTATGCAAACCTTTTCCAGTTCTCTGCCACATGCCTAGAGAATTTCAGCCCTGCTGAAGCCCATAGCTGTTCCATTTTTTTCTTTTTTTTCTCTTAAAGCTCACTCCATGCAATAGTCACCTGTTTTCAATCACTCCTCCATGCTGTGTTGTAGGTTCTGTTTATAGTGGCAGGACCTCCTTTTACTAAAAGGCTTCTTTATTCATGCTAACAGCACAGATGCACACAACCATCAGACCCTCTCTCTCCAGTTCTGTCTCTGACTCTGCCTCTGTTAAAGACACCCCTTCTACCCCTATCATTACACCTTCTACCCCTTTTTCCTCTCTCCCCTCTCATCTTCTCCCCACTCACCCACTGCCCAACTATCCCTAGCTGTCAGTCCCGCGTCATAAGACATCTTTACATGTGCTCCGGAGTAGGGGTAAGGGACACTTTAATTACAGTGGCTCTCTGGAGCTGCTTTAATTAAAGCACCTGCCGCATCTCATCCTGTGCTTCAAAATGGAAGCGAGGGCAATTTAACTAAAGTTCATTTGACAAGCTTTAGTTAAAGCACCCCACCTCCATTCTGAAGTATAAGGACACTGAATACATGTGACGCTGAGGCTGCTGGAGTTTGGTAAATAGCATATATTGGAGTATGCATGGGGCAAGTGTATAGGTGCCCATAGAGTCCTGGATGATAGCTAGTCCACTTGGGAACAGTGCCTCCTGGGATACTGGAGGACTGTAGATTGGTGGTTTTATCTCAGGTGAACAGAAATTAAGGGCCTTGTTACACATTACACTGTGAGCTGCACAAATATTAGTGAGTGTTAGCGCTAGCTCAAGTTTGGAGCAGTCACACATTCAGGCCTGCAGGGGTCTGGAGGACTGAAAGGTAAGAACCCCTGCCACTCCCATTCCAAGATTCCCCCTTGCCCTCTTCCCCCCTGGGGCTTCCCCAGTTCTCCCCTCCTGCAGGGGCTCTTCTCCTGCCCCTCAGAGTGGTGGCTGAGGGTTAACCCTGCCCTGCCTGCTCCATTGGGACAGCCAGCACAGGCAGAATCAAGTAAGTGGGAAGCAGTGAGCATGGATCTGGGGTACTGGGGAGGACAGGAGGGAACAGTGGGGCAATGGTGGGGTGGGATGTGTAGGGGTGTTTACACTAAGGTAGAGTGGTTACACCTTAGTGTAACATGAGCTGGGTAACAGGAATCAGAGATAATCCTGTCCTGGAGTAACATAACTTTGAGCTGCCTAACAAGTACTTAAAACTAATTTCAGATGTTAATGCATGGAGAATCAAGGTGTTAAGAGCTTGAGGAGCTGCCAAAAACTACTGTGTAATAAATCCTAACTTAACTCAGAATGCGTAACAGCTCAGAGATAGCCCTTGCCCAAAGTGGCATACCTTTAAGATACCTAGAGAGCACTTAACGCTTGTTAACAAGCCTCAATGTGAGATCATTCAAGTTTTAAGTGCTCTTACATGGTCTAATCGTAACATATAATATCACCCCAAGATGATTTTTTTTTCCATAATCACCATGCGAGGGGAAAAAAATGTCTCATTTTAGATTCAAGTACCAGCCTGGTGCAGTCACAGCTCAGCTCTGGCTTTAGGTTTCGGATTGGGGCTGAAGGCAGAGCTGATCTGCTGCCTGACTTGGGATACGGTGGTTCGTGGAGGAGGGATAGGGGTGTGTGGTGAGAAAAGTGTGGGAGAGACTGCACCATGCAGTGGGGAAGGGCACAGAGGAGAGACCCGCAGTGTACAGTCTGGGGGGGAAGTGTAAGGAGACCAAGAAGGCTGCCCCTCCCCCCCCACTACCTGGCCACTTTCCTTTCCCACCGCTGGAAATGGAAATTTATAATTCTCCATGTATAGAATCTAAGTTTAATGGTAATTTGATACTTCATCATGAGCTCATACTGTTCATACATTCTGTTAATACAGGGCTGTCAATTTTCTTAGTGGCCACATGCTGCATCATGCCATGTGGTTCCCACACTACACCATGCCAATGCCTCATGCCCCACACACAGCACTGTGTGCCTCCCAAGCCATATCATGCTGGTGATCCTGTGCTTCATGAGGTCCCCAGGTTCCCTCAAGCACTCAGCCATGGACTCCCTCAGCCCCACCCTGCCACCAGGAGTAAGGGTGGGATGCAGAAGCTGGAGGGGAGAGGGGAAAGCCGGAGCCTCCAACTATGGCAACAACAGCTAGTGGTGTGGGGAACAGTGCACAGACCAGGATCATGGAGACTTGGAGGCCTGCATGCAGCCCACAGACCACCAGCTGGACAGTCCTGCAGTAATAAAACAATTTTATTGGCTCCTGGGACTTGAGACGGTCTCATGAAAAACTACATCCACGTGCTGTTTGCTAAAATGGGTCTTTCAACCTTTTTTTTTTTGTTTTGGTCTGCTGTGAAGAGAAAGTAGGATTCTTGAAGATACAGTTACTGATTTAATCTGTTCTTTATATGTAAAGGTAGCATCAGGGACAAGTGTATTAGGTTGTTTTTATTAACAATAAAACTGGTAAGACTTGCCATTACTAGAAAATAAATTCCCAGGAAAAGGTTCAGTATTTTGGTGCCAAAAAATGTCACTTATGTGGCCAGAAAACTGCCATTCAGGTTCATAGAGGGAAATAGAATCCTGCCCCTAGGGCAAAACCCATATATTGTATATCACTCATATGAGGTCTGGTCTTCCTGTGTAGTATATAGATGATGCCCTACCTGCTGAGTCTCCATATCTTTATGGTCTCCATCCAAATGCTGAAATTGGGTTCTTAACTCAAACCTCGGAGAAACTCTTCCGCACTGTGTTAGAGATGCAACCTCATGACACAAATGTTGGTGAAGGAGGAGGAGCTACCAAGGAAGAGAAGGTAAGATAATGGAAAGAAATATTGTCTCTTTGGTAACTTTGTCTCATTTGCCTGCATATTAGTTTAACTCTATTTTCTATCATGACCACTCTGATGACATAGCCTTTTTCTAGTGTATACACAGAACTGAAATGTATGGATTTGCATTGTTCCAAAAATCAGCATGATGCATTGTAATTGGATTATTGTGAATTTTAGGACAGTGATTTTAACATGCCTCTGCAATCCAATATCTTAATTATCATTTTATGAGGTTGATGCAAATACACCTGACTGTGGCCACTACTGACTCTCAGCCATCAATCCCTGTGTACTTACAGGATCACAGAATGTACCATACATAAAAAGCCAGACAAAATCTTTGGTAACCAGGATCCACCCACACCAGAGTACAGCTTCCTACCACTGCCTGGTCCTACCATTCTCAATAGCTTCCCTAAGGGCATAGCACTTTCTTACTTCCAGTTATGCTCAGTCAATATCCCTAAATGATAAGATGACCCCATACCTCCCCAAACTACAATTTACATTTAGATTTCTTCTGATTTCCGGGAAAACACTCACAAGATTTACAACTAGGCAGTTTTCATTGGGCTTCTGATTTTGTAAAATCAAGTTCCAGACTTTGCGCAGCGCCTTGTTGATGAAAAAAATAGAGGACAAAGGTGCCTGGTTTCATATCAATAGAGGGCAGAGGACAACCAGACTGTCCTCTATGATGGCCACCCTACTGGTGACTGATAACTTCACTTCCTTAATAGGAACAATGCACTTTATTACCCCAGCAGCCATCCTTTCCCTCCTGGAGAATATCTTTTTTTTGTTTAGCAGTGCTATGACTTGGTTTGGCTTTATTTCCTTCTCTGAAGTGCCTGCAATGAGCTTCTGTCCTTTGCAGGATTAGCACACCAAAGACTTCAAAAAAACTGGAAATAAAAGGAGATATCCACTGGGTTTTATTGACATGTTGGCAGTTGTTGTGGACAGACAGAAATTGTTGGCAAGAAATTTGTAGGCTGCTATGTGGATGGATTTGCTATTCAGCAAAGAATACTGTGGGATGAATTTCATCAAGCCATGCTGACTTGAATTAATTCAAAAGCTCTCTGAAGTTTTCTTTTATTATCAGGATCCTCAGCCTTTTCCCTTCCTTGTCTATATGATTTTTATTAGCTGCCTGGTTGCAGCTTTTTTTTTTTTTTTGTGAAGACTGAACAATTCCTCCTCTGTGTGTTTTGTTAATAACTCACCCTATTTAAGTTGACTCAGAAGTTTCTTAGCTCTTCATTTCCGACCAATGTATGTATAGACCCCACTTCTTGCTGTCCTTAACTTCCATTGCCAGATGTAACTCATTTTTATCTTTGCGTTCATGACAGTTTTTGCTCTTTGCTGGTATGCTTCCTTAGTGACCTGCTGACCTTCCATTGTTTGTATGTTTCCATTTTGATTTTGAAGCATCCAAGAAGCTTCTTTTGCAGCCATAATGGTCTCCTGCTGTTCTTGTGCTTCCATCATGTCAGAGTAGCTTTTTTTTGAGCTTCCAGTACCATGTATTTTAGAAACTCTGATCCCTCCTGGGCTCCTTTATCTTTTGTCCTCTCATGGAACCTAATGTTTGCATAATTTTTTTAGCTCCTTGAAGAGTGCCTCATCCATATCTTCTTCCTGATGGTGTAACAGTCTCTTTTAGAAGGAACAGCCAGCCTTGTTGAGAAAGCCCAATTGTGGGACATTTGGAGAAGCAGGGACTGTCCCACTGGAAGCTGTAAAAGTTTCCAAAAGGGTAAGCAAGGGAGAGGAGGAAGCAAGAAGTGAGTAGAACCAGGGTGCTGCAAGGACAGGATAAGCTGTGGGGCTGGGACCAGAGCAAACAGGCTTCCCTCCTTGTGTCTGGGAGAGGGCAGAATGATTTGGCTTTGTTTGTTTGTTGGTTTATTTAAAAGATTGTGCTTTGCTTGGGCACACTGGCTGAGGAGCTCCTCAGTGACTGAACCCACTTACAGAATTTAGCAGGTTAAGCAACCTGCTGTAAGGACCAGGATGTAAGTGGCCTTCTTGATTGCTTTACAATCTTTTGAGATACAAATAAAATCAATGAGAGTACACCTATGCTCTGGGGTCCACTCTTGTAACCAATTTTTCTTCCCTTGCACTCAAGCATCTTTTAAAACTGCCTCTTTTAAAATGTTACACAGCACCCTTCCCATGCTATCCAAACCCCTAGCCTGTCCTCCTTTTTTGTCTATCGCTCAACTGGTTATACAGTTAAAATCCCTAGCCACCACCCAGGCCCTTCCACTCACCACACAAATTGCCACTTCCCGAAAGAGCTGGCACCTGGGGTCTCTCCAGAGGTGTGTAGACATTAAAAAAAAATCTATTTCTGTTCCCCCATCCTCCTCCATCATGTGCAACAGTCTGCTACCAATCACTCCCGCCACTCACAATTTTCGTCTGCCACCCTATTCCCATGCGTACCCGACCACCACGGGTGCCCTCCACCTTCACTTCAAAAGTGCTATGATCACTCTCAAAAGTGCTGTGATCCAGGTTACTTGGCTGCCCACACTCTTGCCAGCACAAAAGATCTGCATTCACATAGTCCAGGAAGGTCTCTACCCAATCCCACAACTTCCAAGTAAAATCATTTCTCACATTAAACAGTGCCACTGCTAAAAATGCAGTAATGTTTGGGTCATCCTCCTCCTCCCTTAATCAGATTCCCATTGCCTCCTCAAAATGTTTGATTCTTTGTTTATCTAAAAACTTCTCCAGTGCTTTACCTATCTCTTTCTTCAATATCTTTGTCACCCATCTGATAGCGGGGGAAATCTGGATCCTCCCCAGGTCCCCCTTCTGCTCCCCTATCTCAACTTGTCTTAGGCTTCTTCCCTTTTTCACTCTTTTTATTAATCTTTCCTGCCAATTTCCCTTTCTTCTTCCTTCTCCTCTGACTCTCCCACTTTCTTTCCTTCCCCCTCCTGATCTTATTCACCTTCCTTCCTGGTTTCACTTCTGTTTTTCCACTCCCCCTATATCTTGTGTCCATCTCCTTCCCCAGTTTTTCTGTGCCTTGATCCACCTCTTCTATGTTAATCTCAAGGTCATCTCCCTCTTCCTCCCTCTCAGGTGTCCATTCCACCTCTCCTGGCTCTTCTTTCTTTCTTTCTTTCCTTAATTCCTCTTCTTGTGCTGGTTTTGGGAATCTTTTTTTACTTGAAAAGGACTTGGGGCATGTCCAAAATACATGCCTCTCCTTCCCACACAAATTCAAGTTCCTTTTCCCTGGCACTTCCCTGTCACGTGCCTCTTCTCCTCATAGTTAAAACAGATGGTTTGAAGGCAGTGGAGTGCCAGGTGGCTTGTCTCCTCACACTTGTTGAACACTATATGTTGCACAAAGTAAATCACAAATCCAGGATGCATGCCTAATGTGATCACTGAGGGAAATTCTAGATTCCTTCTGTGTTCATGGGATCTGCTTTCAGTAATACATTCACCCTCCATGCTCCTCTTCATATGCAAAAAACATCCTGTGGTTTGTCCACAAAATCCACCATCTCACAAGATGTGCTTAACCAGATTTCCACATCTTCTAAGTGAACTAGATCATAAAGCATTCTGATTGTAACCACCCATTCTCTCACCATCTCTGAACCCGCAAGCTGTATCCACTTTAATTCCAGTCTGTTTTGTTCCTCAGTATCTTTCTCAAAATTGTTCATATGCCCTGGTATTGCTGAAGTTCAACTCCCACAACTTGTTATTTTGAAGTGTTATCAAACTGTTCAAAGCACCGGGCTGTACTTTCAGCACCCCAAGTACAATGTCATAGCAAAACTCGTACGGGGTCATCTCTGCTCTCTCAGTTGCTTCTGCTGCACCCAAGATTGCTTGTACCAGAACCTGTCGTCCCCTACTCCTCACTGCTTTGGTCTGTCCTCTGCAAGCTGAAAAATCACTGTACTCCAGCCATTTTCCATCCTCTGTTTGCCATCTGTTGCTCATCACATGCAGTAGTCCATCCTCCGATTGCCATTACCTGTTGGTCCACCACTGTTCCTTGTCCTCCATCTACCTAGCCTTCTTCCAATGTTGATTCTTGATTTGCCATTCGTTATTATGGCCAGGGTCATTTGCTGCCATATCTTGTCCTCCGATTGCGCAGTTCACACCTATTACCATGTACAAAACCACTGGATCTGCTCTCACCACATAGGTGTATGCAGATCCAGATGATCAGGATGTTCCTGCAGTCTCCTCCTCTGTCGCCCCTTGCTGCAGCCACTTGGGATCCCTCCCCAGCATCTGTAAATTCAGGTGTGCACCCAATCTCAGCTGACAAAAGGCAAGAAGCAATTCAGGGAGTATTCCCACAGCAGACCTTCTACAGAACTGTTGGTTTGTCTTCAATCTGCTGCCAAAAGGGTAAATGGGGAGGCTGCTCTCTCCATCAGTCACTCTGGAGGTCCTAACAGTGGCCATCTAGTTCATTAGCTGGGTAATCAGAGCCCTAAGCAGGTTTGGCTAACTAACCAATTAGCCCTGTTGGGCTGCCTGGCAGTGCTCCTGACACCCACTTCCAGGCATACCATAACACATTTCAAATAACATCAAAACTATTCTTTTCCACCTTTCCCTTCACCCAAATACATGCCAATCTGCTATGTTCTTCATCCTCTGCCAGAGAACAAGTGTATATATTTTTGACATATAATGTAATACTTTGTTCCCAAACTTATCTGCCCAAAATGAAGTATATCTCTTAATGTTAATGTTTCAGTTATGAGTTGTCTCAACAAGTCTCTGTAATACCAATTAAATCATAGGCTATCTTTGCCAGCTAATCCTACTTGTTCCTCATTTCAG
>NW_017728964.1:1919333-1919955 GCF_001723915.1 Gavialis gangeticus
AATGTAATACTTTGTTCCCAAACTTATCTGCCCAAAATGAAGTATATCTCTTAATGTTAATGTTTCAGTTATGAGTTGTCTCAACAAGTCTCTGTAATACCAATTAAATCATAGGCTATCTTTGCCAGCTAATCCTACTTGTTCCTCATTTATACCTTGCATTTATATGTATGCCTCTAAAGTATTTCCCATTTTGACCTACTCATTTCTTTCTTTAATCCCTTTTTGCTATCCTATGGCTTTTTAACCTTTCTGAGAATAGCGAAGTCTGGAATTCATTCTGCCTTTCAAAAACAAGGTGTGTATTTTATTTCAGGGTATGTAGTATGTGAGAAAATATGGTAATGGAGCTCGTTTATCATTTCTGTGCACAAAGGGGAGACGGTTGGATTCTTCCAGTCATCATGCATATCAAGTTAACAGCAAAATAAGTCTTTTAGCTCCTTTGAGTGTCTTTTCATTTGTAGGTTGCCATTTAACATTTCCAGAATTGAAATCTATACACTACTATTACTGAAGAATACAGTTCCTGTGTAATCCCCTGCTCCATTTGATTTTTCTGTAATGTCCAAAACATAGGTGACACATAGCGGGGGCGCCTGGGGGCATGTGCCTCCCCCCC
>NW_017728964.1:1920431-1929064 GCF_001723915.1 Gavialis gangeticus
CCCCCAGAATCAGGAGGCACCAGTTGCCCATGGTCGAAAGAGTGGGAAAGGTGCAGTTCATGGGAAACAAGAGTTTTAGTTGAAACCTCTCCTTTTTTACACATGTAGAGAACAGGACAGAGCAATTTAGCTAGAAGGGCACAAGGGGAATGTGTAGTATTTACATGAGATACTCAGAGGGTGCTTCTACATGAGATGCTTACTGCAGAGTAGCGTAATAACACTGCACAATTGCACAGTAGCGTGCTGTTAAAAACCATGCTAATACACTACTACAGTGTTATTAGACCACTTCGAAGTAAGGGTAAAAAAAACCCCCCAAAAATGTGCTGAGGCGCTACTGCGCAGTAGCACAAGTTACTGCACATTGAAATAGTACTTGGTTAACCAAGCACTAAACCTAATGCGCAGTAACTAGGGGGCATTAATGAATGTGTAGACACACCCAGTGACTGTTTCTGTTTACATTAGGGGCAATATGCAGTATCCATACATTCATCCTCTTGATAGCTAATCAGAACTCAGTTGAGAGAGACTATAAACATGGAAGCTGTGAACAGTTTTGTACACTTTAAAGCTGAAGATTCCTTGTCTTTCTGGAAGCCACAGAAAGAGTTAATTAGCGTGGGGATTATTTATTTTTGGGGAAACTTGAACTGTTTTTTGTTGAGTTTTTAGTATGTTGAATAGTAAATTGAGAGGCTTTTTGGTTTTGGCTATGTTGGTCTAAGGAAATAGGCAGGCAAGGTTCTTTGAGCAGATGTGACATCTTTCATTAGACCAACTGAGTAGTTGGAACAAAGTTCTTTGCAAGCTTTTGGGCACAAAAATCTTTCTCCCTATCCTTCTTCAGGCATAGGGAGACTCTGCTGTTGTTCTGAGATCTCCAAGGAATGGAGAGGAAATTGAGAGGCTGCCACTTCCCTCAGGCTCTGGAGAGCCCACATAGCACCTAGACAAATGTCAATGCCATGCTATAGTAACTGAGAACTCAATGGCTATGAGAAGATCAGAATAGAATGTGTCAGTGTAATGGTGCACCACATTTTAGAAATGTCTGGGCATGTTGACACTTGTGTATTTACTGTGCAATAACCAAAATTACTGCACAGTATAGGTGTGTGGTTACATGTGCGTACCCATACTGCACAGTAAATATGGTGACTTAAGCCAATCTGTGAGTAAATTTGATACCTGCACCATGCAGATATCAAATTTACGTCTGCACAGTTACTGCGCAATAACGCATGTGTAGATGCCTTACTGCGCAGTAACACAGCATTAATGCACTTTAACACCTGCACATGTAGACACCAGCCTATTTCTGCTTATTGCACAGTAAATTTAAGTTGGCGTAAGTGCACGTGTAGATATGCCCTCTGTGTCACATTCAGAATTATAACTGCAATTCAGATGGACTTATGTAAGTTAGATTTATACTGGTTAGCTCAGATATTTCTAGCTGTGTAGCCAAGTCAGCAAACAGCTCAATACAAGCAGCAAAATCTTCCTGAGAAACTAAGTAAATACTTGGGGAATGAGCCTGTGCTAAGCTCTGTGATGCATTTGTTACTCTCTTATCTGTACATGAGCTAGTTAATTTAAACACAAGCCAAAGCTACCCTTTAAACTTCTGTGTATCCATCCCCTGAGAGTATGAAGTGATTCTCAGGCAGCGTGCTGGGACATATAAATTAAGCGGATAAGCACAGGCTCAGGCTTGCCTCTGCCTGAATGATTCCCCATCTGCACTTCCCAGCCTTTCTGCAAGGAAGTAAGCATACCAATATATAAATTAGTTTTTGAAATTTGCTGCCACTCAATTCACAAAAGTTATAAAGGACTGCCTCAAGTCCAATGAGAGGTGCCTCAAGTCCAAAAAGGCTGAGAACTGAAGTCTATGCACTGCAGTGTATGTAATAATAACCAAGTGGGAAAATCTGAATAAGGAATTCCAGTAGATTTACTGATAATAATTTTGCTTAAAAAGTTATTTAGGAGTATTCCAAATACCATTTGCAAATGTTTTTTAGCTGTCTTTTTGCTGTTGTCATTAATGCTTGAATTCCACATTTATCATGTCACAGCTTTGAAGTTCTATTTGAGGTAATGCTTTCCTATTAAAATCCCCAAAAAATAGAATTTGGGTTTGTGTTTCAACACACAGGCAAGTTGAGCAGGGAAGAAGTTGGTGAAATAGATCTATGCATAAAATGTCCTCAGTGCCCCCTTTCCCCATGACACAAAGGCTGCTTGTACATGCCACAGGGGTTTAATTTGGTTTAGTTCTCCCTAAATTTAAACAGTGGGCTTTTAAAAACACCACTTCAATTTAGGGAGAATTAAACCAAACTAATAAGGGTCCCAATCCTTATTTGCCTCTTCGGCAGCGGTTGGGCAGGGAGGGCAAGCTGCTGGCTGGCTGAATGGTCCCTGAACTGCACGGGGGGGCCCTCAGGTAGCACCTACCTGCTGGCACCCAGCCCAGGCAGTCCTGGGGGGCACCACAGCCATGGAGGAAAGCACCAGCGCCCCTGCAACTGCAGAGGGAAGTACCGGAGCCCTGCACAGCTGAGGCAGGCAGGCAGGCAGGCTCTGGGCAGAAAAAAAAAATCAAGCTTGGTTCTATTTTTTTTTCTTCAGTGCAGCATACCTGCATGGGCTGTCACTGGGTCCCACAGCTCCTGAGCTCTGTGAAGCCCACCAAGCCGTGAGCACGTCAGCTCCCAGCACCCTGTGCACTGTTGCACTTTGGTAGGTAGCAAACTAAAATACCTTGGAGGTGTTTTATCTTGCTACGTACCAAAGTCATTTAAAGCGGAATACACTGCCAAACATGCAAACAGCAATGACATTAAAGAGGTGCAAAAGGGCATTTAATCCACTTTAAAGGCCAATTTTGTGGCATGTACAAAGGACCAAAAATCTCAGTCAATACATTTGAGATCCTCGATCTCATTCTGACCCACGAAAGTTCTTAATTTTTAGAAGCCAAAAATCTTTCATAGCTTTGGAGTTTTACTGGTATACTTTCTGCTTAATTGTGAGAGATTTAGTGTCCTGTTCCTGAATCAAACTGTGTGGAAGAGGTACGGGAAGTATCTTGATTCATTAAGTTCCCCCCACCCCCACTTCTCTTCTTGTATAGAATACAAAATTCAGCTTGAAATTCCATTTGAAAAAATCACCTATTTTAATCACTAAAACATGAAAGAATTGCTTGCAAACTTCGAAGTCTTGGGTCACAGGTATTTGATTTTACCTATTTATAGCACCTTTTATCATCTTACATTGATCTTCTCACACTGTTCTGATCTTAGAAGAACCATCAGTGCCAATGTGGATGGAAGGAGTGTATGATGTGGCGTGCTACATGGATATTTCTAAATCATCTTTTTAAAAAGTTCTTGTTTGACATTAAGGTTTATAAACATTTGAATTTTAGCTGGATGGATTAAGCTACTGTGGGAAGTTTCATACATGAGCTAGTAAGGCACTGATTTCTTTCAAATGCAGTAAGTATCCAGAGTTCTCTTCCAACAATCAGGTAACTACTGGTAGAGGAAACAGTGAAAGTCACTCACTGACTTCTCTCTTTTCTCTTTGACAAATAGGTAAAAGCTGCTCTGGATGAGATTCTAGAAAAACTGACTGATGAATTTAACATCCCAGAACTGATGGCAAAGGTTGAGGAGAGGACACCATATATTGTGGTTGCCTTCCAGGAATGTGAACTCATGAACAGCCTCACGAACGAGATAAAGCGATCACTTAAAGAACTAGATCTGGGACTGAAGGTAGGAGCTTTTTCTGGTAAAGACTCTACAGCATTGTGAATCCCTCATGTGCACTAATGATTGAAAAGAAGACATGAGGGAATTAAAAATTGCCCTATTATGTCTTAAACAGTTACATTTTGAAGCGTTGCTCAACAAATAGCATCTCCTACTGCAAAAGTATCATAATTACATGGAAAAAATATTCACGAAAGTTTTTCAAGTTCCATCTGGCTTCCTACCCTCTGCTATCAGCTCTTTGTGGAGCTAAGGATACACATAATAATGTCTGGTATAGGGAAGAAACATCAAGCACTTGTGGTGAATACCTTTTAATAATACAGCAGTGGTATATGCCAGAAAACTGAAAGATAGTATATTTGAAAGCAATGAAAGAAAATACTTTTTCACCAAATGGGGAAAATATTAATAATTTATAAAAAAATCCACAAAAAATATCCACAGCATAATAACAAAGATTTAAAAAACAAGGGTTAAGGAAAGGTTATAAGCCCCTCCTTCTTGAGGGTAAAAGTAAATCTTTAGGAGGTAGGGATCAGGAGTGTACTTGTCCTATGATGATCATGTTACCTTATATTCTTATAGCTTCTTGTGAGGCACTGTCTGATCCATCATAGCAAAGCCTTTTTTCCTGTGAGCTACTGCTATGGTAGGTGTTTGTGCAAAACCTTGAGGTAGCTGCACAGATGACAGAACAAAAACAGCTAGAATGCAAGTTGTTCTTTGAATAACATTTATGAGAGTAATGTGTTTTGGGACTGCAAGAACTGGCAAGGACTGCACTCTGTATGTGGCCCATAGCATGTAAATTCCATTTTAAGCAGACAGAAGGGTGGAAGGACTCCATAGGTTATGGAAACAGCCATGGTCTTGTACAGGTAATCAGTCATACACAAAGCTGTTGAGTTAACGTTCGTCCATTTTATATCTGTTCCCATCTCCCAACAGACATTCGGAGCAGTTAGTATTGTAGTACCATGTGCTGGGAAACAAGCAAGTGAAAGAACTGATGGATCTTACCCCATCCATAAAAGCCCTGGTCAGTTCCCACTCCTGTTCAGATACAGAATTTTCCAAGAAAGAACAAGGTCAAAAACAGAACCCTACTTCAGATGAGTAGGGGGGCCCAAGTCTCACAGGAAAGCAGTTCTGCTCTTTGATCGAACAGAAGGTTATCAAGACGCTTAACTGCAACATCAAGGAGTCTGTGCCCTGCAGAGGGACTACTAGATACTCCTTACTTAGGGTGCCTACAGATGTTTAGGGATCCTACTCTAACTCATGGTGCTTTACACAAAATGCCATGGGTTAGAGCCCTGCCACCTCCGACCCAGCTGCTGCCTGCTCCTTCTCCCTCCCCCCTCTTTCTCCCCACTGATAGCCCTGCAAGCACGAGCACAATCCCGCAAAGCAGGAAAAGTTAACCCTAGAGGGAACAGAAGTTCCCTAAGGTGCTCTGCTTTAAAGTGCCTTCATTAACATCTCATTTGACCAGGGTTAATGTTTCGCATGATCAGCCATTTTAAAAGCGCTCTTCAGCCATGCACATGTGTTATGTCACGGTTGTAAAGTGCTTTCAGGGGGTTGATCACACAAAAAATGTAAGCACCCTTAGTCTGATTGCTTCTGGATCTGGCTCATGGAGTCACAGGGTTTTGCCAGTTTCCTATGCCAGCACCTGCACTGTGGCTAAGCAGCAAGCAACTGTGCTGGTGATGAGCAGATTTAAGCTGTGCCTGTGCTGCCACTGCCACTGCCTCTCCCCACCCCACTACAAAACCCAAAAGCTCTCAAAAAGAATCATAGGACACTGGCTGTCCTCACTGGCCCTGTCACTCAACAATGCTAATTAACTAATCAGAAAAGCCCTACCAACATGATTATGCTACTTCCAGTTTAGGAGGCAGCCCACAGGAAGCAGCACAGCTTGTTTGATGGTACTACTACCAGGAATGGTAAATTTACCACATAGGGCAAGGTATTTTATTGAATCCAGTCTCAGAAACTGGAAGAGGCAACAGGATTGAATTTTTGGTAGACACTCATCAATATGTCCAAACTAATGCATTTGGTGATAGGCACACACAAATGTATTTAAACACCTGCAAACATGTTCTGATGTGCAGAAAAGAGGACCCGGAGTTTTGATTCTTCATTAAGTTAGTTAAGTGATTAAAAGGATTCTGTTTTCTAATTGTCTGTTAATTTAAAACACTCGCTTGTATCTCTGATCATAACTCAGAGCCAGGCTAATATGACTCAGCTTCCAGACAGGGACCCTGTCAAGACTGCTAGGCCAAACTGCGCTCAGCGGTCTAGGCAGTATGTACAGTCATGCAAGGATACTGGCCAGAGGCTTTCCTAAGACATCTGTCTCCATGTCTTACCCAATGGATTGATTATTTCCTTCTTGTAGATTGTGTCAGGATTTTTTTTTCTTTCTTTTTATTGGAAGATACAGATATATAGATATATCGATAGATACATAGATATATAGTTATATAGATAGATATAGATATAAATATCTATATCTATCTGTCTAGATAGATAGATATATCTATAGTGCTAGACAGATAGATATAGATATATATAGATATCTATATATCTATCAATATGTCTATATCTTCATATATAAATCTTCCAATATATCTAGATAGATAGATACACATTTTATTATTGCCTAATTTCTGCTCAAAGCCTTTGTAGTTTAGTTCAGGACCATACTTCTCATGATTTCTGTATACTAGTAAGCAGCTATATATATTTCTCAATATTAAATCTAATTGCTGAATATTGACCCAGCTACAATAATATCATGCTTGCTTCTCAGAGATTGATACATTAAATCACTTCTGTTGACCTATCTCAGGAAACATAATTTCCTATTCAACTACCAGATGCTGGTAAATAAAGCAGATCTGTTTAAAATAGTTGGCAAGATAATTAATTATCAGCCCATTTTCAAATGGATTATGCATTCTGTGCAACTACTAATTGCATGTAATTTTTTTTTTTTAGTCAAGAGAAAAAATATCAGATTTTTATCTGATGTCACCTGGGTTCTTGGACTTCTCACTTTTCTGCTTCTGTGAGCAGCAACCAAGGTACTAGGTCTAGGCCTTTCAGAGCACTGTATCTCACTTGGTGTGTCTACATGAGATGCTGACTGTGCAGTAGCCTGATACTACTGTGCAGTACTATCACATGGCAAAAATCATGCCAAGATGCTACTGCACAGCAGTATTAGGTTACTGTGCAGTAGCATCACTTAAAAGGCATTTGCTGGAGCTACTATACAGTAACTCCAGTTACTGTGCATTTATTTAGTACTTGCTTATACAAGTACTAAATAAATGCATACTAACCACTGTGCAGTAGCATCTCATGCAGATGTGCCCACTGGGCATGTCTATACCATAACCCTACAGCACCATTGTTACTGCGCTAATATTTAATACTTCTTTTTGGACCTCCTAAATAACAGTGCAGTAACAGCTTGTACTGTGCCATGCTGGCCATGCACAGTTATTTTTAGCCGCTACGTTGTCATAGCACCTATACTGAGGGAGTGAGTTCTTACAGTGATGTAGTGGTGGCATCACGGTTTTTGCCCACAGATGCTATATTGCTATAGCATGTTGCTAAGGCAATGTAGTGTCATGTGTAGACGCGCCCACAGTGTCCAAATTTGCTGCTGGAATGGGAAAATAATTGAACAAGAATCTTGATCAGCCATGAGGAAATGTCTTAATCTGCCATAATGTGGTCTGCTTTCTAATGTTGCTAACCCTTGATCTATCACCCATCCTCTTTATAACTAGCCATGTATTTAAAGACTGTGATTGAATCCCCCATCACTCTTCTCTTCTTTAGACTAAATAATTCCAGTTCTTTTGCCATAAATTACATTTCCCAGACCTCTGACAACTTTTTCACTCTGCTGGCCTCTTTCTAATTTGTGCACATCTTTCTTGAAGTATTAGGCCCAGTTAACCCTCTAGGTGAGGTCTCACCAGTGTTGAACAGAGTGGAAGAATTATTGCCTTTGTTTTGCAAGCATTGCTTGTATTAATACAGGCCAGTATGTTATTGATCTTTTTTCCAACAAGGGCATACTGTCGGTTGTTACTTAGTTTATTGTCCGCTGTAACCCCAAGTCCTTTTCTCCAGAAATATAGCCTAGCCAGTCATTCCCCAGTCTGTATTTGTGCATGTAATTGTTCTGTCATAAGTGCAGGACATTGCACTTGTCTTGCTGAATTTCATTCAATTGATTCTGGATATATCTGTAGCTTATCTGGATCCTAAACCTCATATTCAAAACATCTCTACATGCTTGATGTTATCTATAAATCCCAAAGTGCACTCAATCCTTATCCTTGAAATCACAAATTAAGACATTAAGAAACACCAGATCTAGAACAGACCCCTGTGGAGAATCCCACATGATACCTCCTCCTAGAGAGGCATTCAGCTACTGATATCTTCTTACTGTGCATGATGATCCCCACAAGTAATATATCTATCTTGCAGTATTATCATCTAGCCTCCATTTCCTTAGCTTACTAATGACAATATATTGGGAAACAGTATCAAAAGCATTATGACAATATATTGGGAAACAGTATCAAAAGCATTGAAAAACCAAGATATATCAAATTCACTGCCCTTCCCACCAGGGGTGGATTTGGGGCTGGGGAGGCAGGGCATGAGCAATGGTGTGGTTGCACCCTCCTTTGATTCCTGCTCCATCCAAAATTTACACCCAACTGCCTGGGAGGGGCACTGACATTTCTATTCAGGCAGTGTTGAGGGAGTCGATTGAATTTATGCCAC
>NW_017728964.1:1934064-1934539 GCF_001723915.1 Gavialis gangeticus
GATATATCAAATTCACTGCCCTTCCCACCAGGGGTGGATTTGGGGCTGGGGAGGCAGGGCATGAGCAATGGTGTGGTTGCACCCTCCTTTGATTCCTGCTCCATCCAAAATTTACACCCAACTGCCTGGGAGGGGCACTGACATTTCTATTCAGGCAGTGTTGAGGGAGTCGATTGAATTTATGCCACTTGGCAGAAGGGAGGGTAGATTTTTACCATATAGACTAACTAAATCAGAGATATATATAGCATACATTTATGTGATCCCAAGGTCACTTCATCAGAAGATGTGAAAAATACACAGAGCAGTGTATCAAATGAAGTGAGTGAATGAAGTGAGTGATTTGAATACAAAAGGAGGGAAAGGAAGGAAGTGAGAGAAAAGCGGGGACAGGGTCAGTGCTAGGATAGGTAAACAAGGAAGCAATAAATGTATAGGAGCAAAGGGGCCAGGAAGAGCTCTGATTTTCCATGGT
>NW_017728964.1:1939539-1940257 GCF_001723915.1 Gavialis gangeticus
GCAAAGGGGCCACAAAAACTAATCTAGGTAATCACATAAGAATCTGTAATCCCTGTTTAAGCCATATTTAACACAATCCAGTTTGTTTATGATTTCTTATTCTGTAATGTCCTGTTCTAAACAAACTGAATAATACAGCATTGGACCCCTAGCATATTAATAAATCTTCTTGTTTCTCTTTAACTGAAGAAACATGTGCCTTATACGGTGCTCTACACCATCTGAACCCCCCTTTTCAAAATCCTAACTTCATGCCTTCCCCTCTCCTTACCCCTTCCCTCCCCCATCAAGATGATTAGGAATGACTTGTTCTTGATTAATCAATATTGGTTGTTTCTGATCAGCTTGTTCTCTAAATAGATTCCTTGACATGCTCCATAATTTCATCTCAATGGGTGGGTCCAGAAGAGTGTGAACATGCTTCTTGCAGCATCTGAAACTCCTTTGAGATGCTGCAGGACACACTCTGGGAATAAAAAAAATGTTCCCAGTGCTGCAGATTCACAGCATGGGCACAAACTTTGATACCTGGAGATCCAGATATCACAAAGTACCCTGGGGGAAAACAGTGAGGCAACTGGATCAACCAGAGCTCAGGTCCTCCACAGAAACACCCTGAGTGTCTCTATGGCTGACTCTTGCTCGAGTGCTGAAGCACGCTGCCTGCCCGTGTTGGGCAAGCAGTGGTGCAGGCTACAGGGACCTGGATCCAGGCTCC
>NW_017728964.1:1940268-1940470 GCF_001723915.1 Gavialis gangeticus
GCCCCCCCCCCACACAACCTGCATTCACTGGCCACAGCAGCGGCTATCAGGGCTGCTTGGGGCCACATGGCACAGCCCTTCTATGCAGCAGGGGGTAATGGGGCTCAGCCCTGGCCACCTGGCACCCCTGCTGCCGCTGCCACATTGTGTGGCTGCAGCCTAGCTTGGCAGGGTCATGCACAGAGCCACATGCTGTCTGGCA
>NW_017728964.1:1945470-1946180 GCF_001723915.1 Gavialis gangeticus
GCACCCCTGCTGCCGCTGCCACATTGTGTGGCTGCAGCCTAGCTTGGCAGGGTCATGCACAGAGCCACATGCTGTCTGGCAGCTCGGGGCCACTTGGGCTGAGTGACACCAAGCCTAGGGTGACAGCCACAGCACACCTGAGGTGCCCAACAGTGCACAGCATCCTGCCAAGCCAGGCTGCACCTGCGCAATGCGGCAGTGGCAGCACAGGTGCCAGGCAGCTATGGCCAAGCCCCTCTGCCCCCTGCTGCCCCGCACTGCACTAAAGGGGTTGGGGGGGGGGGCTGTGCCACAAGGCCCTGAGTGCCCCAATCACTGCTGCTGCTCTTGGTAAGTTGAGAGCGGTGCAGGAGGCTGTAGCCTGGCAGGGGAACAATCGGGAGGTGGGGGCAGGAGCTGAGCTTAGGAGCGATCAGGAGACTGGAGCCAAGCAGGGGAATCCCTGAATCATCTCCAGCTTCCTGATCACTCCCCCACTTGTCTCTATCCCACTGCTCATTTCCCTACTCGGCCTGGGGAAGCCTGCCAGGAATGAGCAGGAGGCTGGAGACGAGCAAGGGAATGAGCATGGGGCTGGAGATGAGCAGGGAACAAGAAGGGGGCTAGAGACCAGTGGGGGAGCGAGCAGGAAGCTGGCAGGGGGGCAGCAGGGGAGCCCTGGGAGGGGTACTGTAGGGGGGGGCCTGGGACCGTGCAGGCAGGGCAGTCCA
>NW_017728964.1:1946484-1981620 GCF_001723915.1 Gavialis gangeticus
GCGTGGGACCGTGCAGGCAGGGCAGTCCATGTGATGTGTTGGGGGGGCTGCACCCTGTGGGGGGGCAGGGGACCCACCCCTCCTATGCAGCCCCACCACAGTCCCCCCACACCTACCCACACACTGACCTGCATCCCCCCACATCCCTCCACAACCACCTACATCCTCCCACCCCCCTTTCCACCCATCTCCTGCAAACCCCACATGTGATAAGGAAACCAAAAGCAAATATCAGTATGTATAGATATTTAGGATTTATATTGTGTTACCACTTCCATAGCCTGTCAGTCCCTGCTGAGGTCCTGGCCAGGCTTCAGAGATGGGCATTACAGTTTTTCTGGCTGGGATTGTACTGGGTCATTGCATAGGTCCTGAGCCTCCCCTTGTGAGAGGGTGGCCAGGACCTGGTTTTTGTGTGCAGCCAGATCATGACATTCCACCTGCAGGCCCTTCAGTGACTGCTATACAGTGTCAGTAGCCACATGGCATGGAGCCACCTGGGGGGCACCTTCCTCCGCCACTTCCGGTGGCTCAGGTATGACTGGCAGCTCCTTGACCTGCAGGGCTTCTCCCTGCAGGACTTGCAAGGGCTGCCAGAGTTCTACTAGGACCTTCTCCGGGCTTGGAGGCTGGTCTCTGCCTCCAGGTCCCCTGCGACACTCATCCAAGGAGCTGACCTGGTCATCAAGCCCTTCCTCTGCAACCCCCCGCTGGAGGTACCAATGGTGGAGGCACCCCAGGTGTGACAGAGCCTGGTTCTGGGTGGTATCACCCATATTGGAGACCTCCCAGCCTATAATAGATGGGGGTGGGTGGACCCTGCTGCGCTAGTCTAGTGCATGGGTTTACCCACGATGCATGTGACCTGTCACCGAGTCCAGGAGGTAAAATCTGCCTTACCTCCCAACACCCTTGCCTTTGTTGATGGCGCCCCCCACCCCCCCAATGTCCTCCAGCCCATCAGAGTTAGTTGTGGGGCCGGTGCCTTGTCCGGCCTTGTGGCACTCCCCAGTCCACCACCTGAACTGGCTGAAGGACACCAAAACAATCCGCTTCTCCACTGTCCATTACTGCCACCTCTACATTCTCATGCACTGCACGATCCACCATCACATCCTTGTGTCCCATCCAGAAACTAAGTTGTGGAACCTGTTCAGTGAGGGCATAATTGGGGGGCGCCCCAGTGGTTAAGCCTGTACTCCACCCTCATCTCATTAGCCACTGGAGACCAGCGTTCCCTCTAAGGTGTAGTGGTCCATGAGTGTGCTGCTTCAGTCCATGAGCATCTTAGAGGGAACACTGATAGCTGATGCCCCTTTCCTCCAAGAATGTGTTCAATCTCTTCATGAATCTGGCTGAACTCTAGTTTCCACTGTATCTGGTGGCAATGAGTTACCCACTTTAATAACACAGTGGGTGAAAAAGAACTGTCTTATGCTTGTTTTAAACTTACTATCTGGTAGTTTCATTTTGTGACCTCCAGTTCTTCGCTGATGAAAGCTAGCCAATAATAAATCCCTATTGACTTTACCTTCACCATTTTGTTTTTTGTAAATCCCTCTCATGTCCCCTCTCAAGCATCTCTTTTCTAAACTGAACACACCTGGCCTTGTTAGTATCTCTTCATCAGGAAGCCTCTGCACACCTCTGCCCTTCTCTAGCTCTTCTGTATCCTTTTGGAGGCATGGGGACCAGAATTGGGCATGGTACGTAATGTGTGGACACACCATGGATTAACAAAGGGGCATGGAGATACTTTCATAATACTCTCAGTAATCTCTCCCTCATTTTAGGCCCAGATGGTCCACAGATAATTATGTCTCTAATAAGGGAATCTGTATGTTTCCAAAATTACATGCGATTGCCAATGCTTTCAGCTGTCACATAATTAGTTATTCCTCCTTTTGGATCCTGATTCTAGATTGAAAAAATAAAGTAGTATCTTTTGCAATTGCAGTACCCCTGCAACTGGTGTTCCAACCTGCAGAGTTGTTAGACAAAGGAGTTACTGGGGGGCAGCCAGCACCAAGCTGCCTGTGCAGAAGGGCCTGATAGCAGCACCAGGTTGACTGCACCTTGATCCCACCCGCCCTTGTCCCATGCAAAGATCAGGGGCCAGGTGGGGCCACATGCCCTCACTTGGCTGCCTGTGCCATGCATCTGGAGGGGCCGCTGGGCTTCGGGCCAGGTCAGAGCCCAGTAGCTCATCCAGGGGCATGGTACAGGGAGAGCTGGGGAGGGGAATACGCTTCCCCTCCCCCGCGGTGTGCACAGTGGCGGGAGCCACAGCCGCCCACCCACACCCCTGAATGAACTGCCAGGCTCCAATTGCCCTAGTCTGGCTGGGGCCCCATTCACAGTGAACGGGCCCCCGGCTGGGCCAAGTCATGGGACAATCCCCACAGTGCAGAAGAGAGTGGGGCAGTGCCCTGCCCCTACCACACTCCTTCTGTGGGAGGTCTCAGTCTGCCTCTCCCCCCTCCCCCCGCCCAGTGAAACTTACCTGCCTTCGGCTATGATCCTAGCTGGGAGTGTGTGGGTATCTCAGTGTGCCTGCCCCTCCCCTCTCCTGCAGCAGCCTTTGGCTGGGGTGGAGCAGGTGCGTGGCATTAAAAAGTTACTGCGTGGCAAAAAAAATTCCTTGTTCATGGCTACACATGTGCGCAGCTTAGGGGGAACCTTGCTGGGGACCTCAGCTGGTGGCTCCTCCATGGAGCCGTCGCCATGGGCATGTATGTGGCAAGCTTTACCAACACCCCAGTCTCCTGCCTCTTTTTCGGGCAGAGGGAGATTCGGGCACACATGAAGCTCAAGTGCACCAGACTGAAGCCCCTCCACCTCTGGAACCTCTTTTTGAGGTTCTGGATGGATCTTACCCCCCACCTTTTTATTTTTGGGCACCCCATCCACAGTCCTACCAAGTACCAGAACCTCTTGGTCAATCTCCTGGCCCTGGCCAAATGGGCCCTGTACATGACCAGGAAGGAGGCTTTCTCCAAAACAGATTTTGCTGAAATGAAACAGGACAGTGATCCAAAACACCAAAATGAATCGTTGTCCTCTGAAGTGGCTCAATCCAAAACCGAATTGAAACACAGCTGTTTCATACAGCCCTTATGGCACAGTAAGTTTACTACCTGTAATAACAAGTACTAAATGCACCGTAATAGGTGCTATTGTGCATTAGCCCAGATGGACACTTTTTTTGTGATCTTAATGTGCAGGAGCTCACAATACTGAGGAGACAGAACTTAGATGTAGAATGAAGAAACTCTGGAAAGGAAAAACAACTTCTTTCAATTGGCTGAAGGCTTTTCAAAGCCTTTTAAATAAAATGTCACCACAAAGTGTCAGGAAATATTGTATCTATGTTCTTGGTGGAGCTCTGGCTTTTTACCAGTCATCTTGGAGACTGGTGGGGCCTGAAAACATGATCAATACAATTGCTTGTAGGAGCTCCAAGGGAAATGGAGTATGCTCAGTACAGATAGGATCTTCAGAGATTCATAGATTCATAGATGTAGGGTCAGAAGGGACCTTGTAGATCTTCTAGTCTGACCCCCTGCCCTGGGCAGGAGAAAAAGCTGGGCTCAAATGACCCCCACCAGGTAAATGTCAAGCCTCCTCTTACAGACCCCCAGGGTAGGAGCCATCACCACGTCCCTTGGAAGTTGGTTCCAGATCCTAGCCGCCCTGGCTGTGAAGTGGTGCCTTCTAATGTCTGGTCTAAACCTACTCTCTAGCAACTTATGGCCATTATTCCTTGTTACTCCGGGAGGCGCTCGGGGGAACAAGGTCTCTCCCAAACCCCGCTGGTTCTCCCTAGTAAGTTTATAGATGGCCACCAGGTCCCCCCTCAGCCTTCTCTTGTGAAGGGTGAACAGGTTAAGATCCCGTAGCCTCTCCTCATAGGGTCTGCCCTGCTGTCCCTGGATCATGAAAGTGGCCCTCCTTTGGACCCTCTCAATGCTGTCCACATCCTTCCTGAAGTGCGGCGCCCAGAACTGGACACAGTACTTCAGCTGCGACCTGACCAGTGTCACACAGAGGAGGAGGATCACCTCCTTGGCCCTGCTAGTGATGCATCTGTGGATGCACAACAAGGTACGGTTAGCCCTACTGACTGTGTTCTCGCATTGTTGGCCAATGTTCATCTTGGAGTCAGTAATGACTCCAAGATCTCTTTCTGCCACCGTGCTTTCAAGAAGGGAGTTCCCCAGCCTATAGGTATGCTGCTGGTTCCTACTGCCCAAGTGCAGCACCCTGCACTTGTCAGTATTGACTCCCATCCTATTTTCATTTGCTCACCCCTGTAACCTGTCCAGGTCCTGCTATAATCTGTCCTTCCCTTCTAGCATGCCCACCTCATCCCAAATCTTGGTGTCATCTGTGAATTTAAACAGGCTGCTCTTCACCCCATCATCCAAGTCGCTAATAAAGAAATTGAACTGAAATTGAGATTTTAGCTGTCAAAATTCTAACCAACTCTACTAAGTGTATAAGTTGGCTAGATTTTGGATGGATTTACATAGAGCAAACACAGAGAACCTTTTTGACTTCAGAGCTGTTCCTGAAGGCACTGAAGCCCTTTGAAGAAACAGTTGGAATTTTTTTAACATTAATAGAATAACGCATTTTCCCCAAAACTCATTCTCATCAATTGGTCAACTGTTCCCAATTAAACTCTCCAAAACAATTCAGCCTGAGGCAGAAAGAAAATGTGAGTTAAAGTTTGACAAAGTGATAAATAATTAAAAATATCTCCTTATATGGAAAATACTAATTAACTAGAGCCAATGCTGGCACCCTTACCTTAATTTTGTAAAACACCTCTAATTATTCAGAAAAGGGTGTTACAGGAATAGAGTGACTAAAAGTGAACAATTGGAAGCTTGGGGCCAAATCCTGTTTCACTTACATAACCCAAATGGCTTTTCTGCACTTTGCATTTAATATTCATTGGCTAAAATTGATAATAGTGGGATAACTTTGACCCCCATAGGTCTAGAAACCAGGGCCAGAACCTTAGGCAATTACTTTTCCAGGGTAGTGTCCATCTCACTGAGCCACATTTCTCCCTTCCTCTTGGCCCTACATATTTTCCCCTCTAGATGTCTGGGGACAGGTTCAAGAGCAGAGAAGGTGAGCAGTTTGGACATTCTTCTGCAGTTTCTGATTTAACTTGTTGTACAAAGTGGCCACTGCCCAGTATTAAGCAGCTACCATATTCCACCACAAAAGTGAGAACATTTTATAGCTCTGCCTTTGTTTATTATTACCATCTTCTTTCTGGTACTTCTCCAGGGGGAGCTGACCATGACTGGTGATATGGAGAACTTGCAGAATGCCATCTTCCTGGACACGGTGCCTGAGTCTTGGACTAAGAGGGCTTATCCTTCTATGGCTGGCTTGGCTAGCTGGTTTGCTGACCTTCTCAACCGCATCAAGGAACTTGAGACATGGACAGGAGACTTCTCCTTGCCCTCCGTAGTGTGGCTAGCAGGATTCTTCAACCCTCAGTCTTTCTTGACAGCCATCATGCAGTCCATGGCCCGAAAGAATGAGTGGCCTTTGGATAAAATGGCCCTGCAATGTGACATGACAAAGAAGAACAAGGAGGATTTCAGCAACCCTCCTCGTGAAGGGGCCTATATACATGGCTTATTCATGGAGGGTGCACGCTGGGATGTGCAGGTAAACCCACTAGTATCTTATTTAAAAAAACAAGGCATTGAGGCTTACTGTCTGCTTGCTTGGGAGAAGATGGACACAAGGGTGACCAACATTCTTTATCAGGTAGCAGGTGTCAACATTTCCCCTAGCCCTTGTGTTATCAGTGAATGGATAGATACCATAAAGTTTCCTTTAAATCATGATATCTTTGCATGTATTGATATTACAGAGTCTGCGGGAACATAATGTCACTATATGCTTGAGACCAGATTTTATTCCAACTATTAGATGCATATGTGCCTAAGAGTGATTCTTTTTAGCCTTGTTCAACTCTGTGAAAAAATACTGAATTCAAAAGGTAGGTGAGTTCTCGTCGTCTCTGCAATTTTTTGACTCAGTGGGTGCATCTACATGAGATGTTTTACTCGAGGCTAGAGCTAATGACTATGCAGTAAGTATCACCATCTCCATATCCAAATGCTATGTACACAGTAATTGGCTCTAAGTGGGAGTAAATTTGCTACCTGCAAATGTAAGTAGCAAACTAACTCTCAGTTACTTACTACACAGAAGTGAGCATGTGGACACCTGACCAGGAGCACATTTGCTTCTGTTAAGCTGGGCACAAGGGGGTGGGACATTGCTCCCTGACCCTGGGAGCTGCCTGCGGCTGGGGCGGGCTCTGCCACTGGAGTGATCGCAGGGCCAGGGCTGGGAAGTCCTTATCTCCAAGCCCAGGGCTGTGACTGCAGAGCTGGAGCTGGGAGATAAGGATCTGCTTCCACGTCCCTGCACACGTAGACATATGCCTGGGAGAGTTTACTCTTGAGTACTTAACTGTAGAGTAAACTGCTCCCAAGTTAATTGCACATGTAGATGCACCTAGCCTTAAGGATCAAATAACAATATGTTATAAAAACAGATGCATTAATGGATTTTCAGGGACTTAAACATGGTAAAACAAAGTCACAGTTAAGTGTCTAAGTCCACTTAAGTCTCTGACACAGGGGTGGACAATAATATTGGCTGGAGGGCCACTTAAGGAGTTTTGGTGAGCTCTTGGTGGGGGATAGGCTCTGTGGGCTAGGCTCAGGGGGTTGGGGGCATGGGTAGTTTTCTCCTAGTTCCTCTTGGTTGTGGGTCATGGTACAGAAGGGGCAGATGTATAGAAGAAGTGAACAGAAGACTCTGGTACTGGTGTTACCACAAGGGCTTCAGCTTCTTCGACCACAGTACACACTTCAGAGACTGCAGTCTGTTGGGAAGGAACGGTATCCACCTCATGCTGAAGAGGAAGGAGCTTTTCTCAGCTAGAATGACAGACCTCCTGTATAGGACTTTAAACTGAGATTGCCTGCGGACGGGCAGACTACTACTAGTACAATCCCAAGAAATGACAACCATGGAACCAGCAAACCAGGGAACAGCAAGAAGCATATTCTGACACCGGTCTAAGGACAGGATTTTCTGCAGCACACCAGGAAGCCTAGGACCTCTAATAGCAGGCTTAGTTGCCTGTACACAAATGCCAGGAGCATGGGGAGTAAGCAGGAGGAACTGGCCCTCCTGCTAACCAACAAGCAATACAATCTCATAGAGATTATAGAGACCTGGTGGGACTCCACCTATGATTGGACCACAGGTATAGAAGGCTACACTTTGCATAGGAGAGATCGTGTTGAGAAGAAGGGTGGGGGAGTTGCTCTCTACATGAAGGAAGAGTACACCTACCTAGAAGAAGAGATTGGCAATAAAGGGCAACTTGAAACTCTCTGGGTCAAAATATGAGGAGAGCATGGAGAAGGGGATTTGACTGTAGGAGTCTACCACAGACTTCCAAACCAAGAGGAAGAACTCAACTAGGAATTTTCCAGCGAACTGGCAGAGACTGCATGCTCTTGGAGCATGGTCACCATGGATGACTTCAGCTACCCATGAGATGAGCACTGAGCAAGAGCTTCCACACTTGCACTGCAGAGCTCTATCTGACTCAAGAAGGCTAAGGGCTGATCAGGGGTAAGGCCATCCTTGACTTGGTTCTGGCTAAAGGGGATGATCTGGCGAGCATCCTGAGGATTGAAGGAAAACTAGGCGACAGTGACCATGAGATGATCATTTACTCCATCCACCGTAAGACAGGGAAACTAGTCAGTAGGGTAGAAACCCTTGATTTTAGGAAAGCTGAATTCCACAAGCTTAGGAGATTGGTTGGTGAGGCTCTGCAGGACCATGGTCCACTTGGGAAGGGAGCACAAGAAGGGTGGTCATTCCTCAAGGAAGCAGTCCTAGGAGCACAAAGGAAGTCCATTCCTTTTCATAAGAAAGGCAGCAAAAGGGTTGGGAGACCTCTTGGCTCAATAGGGAAGTCATGGACCTCTTGATATTGAAAAGAGAAGCTTATAAGGCATGAAAATCAGAAATTACCACCAAAGAGGAGTACACAGCAATAGGCTATACCTGTAGGGAGTGGATTAGAAAAGCAAAAGCAGAAACCAATTTCAAATTGGCAACTGGAATCAAGGACAACAAAAAGTCCTTCTTTAGGTATGTAGGAAGTCAGAAAAAATAAAAGAAGCATAGAGACCCTGATGAACAAAATGGGACAGCTAATAACCAACACTCAGAAGAAAACCAAACTCCTAAACAAATACTTTGTGTTGGTATTCCACCAGTCCACAGGTATTAGCCTGCTTGACAGGATACAAGATGATCAAGATGGGGGTGATCACCCTCCCATAGTTAGTCAAGATCTTGTGGAGGAACACCTAGAGAGGCTGAATATCTACAAGTCAGCAGGACCAAATGAACTACACCCAAGAGTGCTAAAAGAACCAACCGACATCATCACATGACCCATGGCAAAGCTATTTAAGGACTCATGGCACTTGGGAGAGGTCCCAGAAGACTGGAAGAGGGCCAATGTGTTGCCTATCTTCAAGAAAGGGAGAAAGGACGACCCAGGGAATTATAAGCCAATCAGTATGACCTCAATCCCTAGTAAAATAATGGAAAAAAATATCAAAGAATTCATTATTGATAGGCTAACAGAAGGCAGTATTCTAAAGGACAGCCAACGTGGCTTCACTGCAGGTAGGTCATGCCTGACCAACCTCATTTCCTTCTAAGATCAGGTAACTCACCACCTGGATAAGGGAAATGAGGTTCATGTCATATACTTGGACTTCAAAAGGCCTTTGATTTAGTTTCCCACAATGTCCTTATAGTAAAATTGGGAAAATACAGCCTTGACTACTTTATGGTCTGGTGGCTAGGTAACTGGCTCTGAGATAGGACCCAGAGAGTATTAATAGACATAACTGAGTCAACATTGTGGGAGATGACGAGTAGTGTCCCTCAGGGTTCAGTACTCAGACCACTACCTTTCAACATGTTCATCTATGATTTGGATTCAGGTATTAAAAGCATACTGGCAAAGTTCATGAATGACACCAAATTATGTGGGAGTATGGTCACGCTCAAGGACAGGCTAGTGATACAGGCTGACCTGGACAGGCTTGCAAGGTGGGCGGATCATAACCTGATGATGTTGAACATGGAAAAATGTAAAGTGCTCCATCTGGGGAGAAATAATCCGCAACACACTTACAGGCTTGGCAGTGCTATGCTTGCCAACACCACAACTGAAAGAGACCTGGGGCTCATGATAGAATACAGAATGAACATGAGCCACCAATACGATGCCATAGCTGGCAGAGTGAATCAAACGCTGGCATGCATTTACTGATGCATCTCAAGCAAGACTAAGGATGTCATCCTCCCACTCTACTTGGCCTTGGTGAGACCACAGCTGGTGTATTGCATCCAGTTCTGGGCGCTGCAGTTCAGGAAGGATGTGGAGAAGCTTGAGAGAGTCCAAAGGAAGGCCATGCACATGATTAGAGGTGTAGAGAGTAGGTCATATGAGGAGAGGTTGAAAAACATGGGACTGTTCAGCCTGGAGAAAAAAAAGACTTAGAGGGGACTTGGCGGCAGCCTATAAGTATATAAGGGGCATACATCAGGGTCTGTGGGAGCATCTGTTTACCAAGGCACCCCAGGGGAAGACAAGAAACAATGGGCACAGACTGACTGAAGATTGCTTCAAATTGGACATAAGGAAAAACTTCTTTACAATTTGGGTGCCAAGGGTCTGGAACAGACTCCCCCAGAGGTGGTACAGTCACCTACCTTGGCCATCTTCAAAAAGCATCTTGGTGTCCATTTTGCTGGGGTCATCTGACCCCAGCAGCCTTTCCTGCCCAAATTCAGGGGGGCTGGACCCTATGATCTTGTAAGGTCCCTTTCAGCCTGTAACATCTATGAGTTTATGAATCTATGATGCTAACCCAGCCTCAGCCCTCTCACAGCTGTTTACACTGCCCAGGGTGATGGCAGTAGCAGCAGCAGTGGAGAGATTTCAGTTTATCCTTTCCAGGCCCATCTGCCCTGCACCCACTACCAGGCTGTTGAATGGGGCAGGAGGGCAGGGTCTTCATGGAGATTGGTTTGGGACCCCTACGGGCACGGCGCACTCAGCCAGGCAGATGGTATGGGGCCACGGATGGGCAGGGAGCAGCATTCAGGAATGGAATGGATGGGTGGGGTGTTGGTGGTGGTTCACAGGGTGGTGACAGCATGGGGCCGGAGCCGAGGGCAGAGTTGCAATCCACTCCCTGCACAAATGGGCACCAGTTCCACAGGGAACCGCAGGGCAGGAAACTGGCTCCTGTCACAGTAATGAGTGGGGAGTGGATTGAGGCTCTGTCCTGGGCCCCAGTCCCACGCTGTCACTGGCCTAGCTAATCATTCTGTATCTGTGCATACAATTATTCCATCCCAAGTGCAGGGAAGGATCATGGAACAGGTAATCTATTTTGTAAAACAAGGTGATCAGGAACAGTCAGCATGGATTCACTGGGCACATCCTGATGAGCAGGAATGTGTAGTATGTGGTGCTGCAGACCTATCTGTGGCACAGGACACCACATGAGCCACACATGCCCTGTGCTGCTAATTTTCAGCTCAGGGTTGGGGGTTGACACCAGGAGATCCTGATGTTAAAAAAAAAATATGTAAAAAAAGCAGAGTGGTGTACACGGCAGCAGTGTGCGCTGCCCGAAACGGGAGCCTGGCTGGCCGGAGCCACCTCTAGCTGCCAGCCAGGCTCCCTGCTACCAGATCACTGTGGCTGCAGCCCCCAGAGGCCTCAAGGATCCCAAGTAAGTCTGCTGGGGCCAATCCAAGTGCTGGCCTCAGTTGCCGTTACCCCACCCAGGGCAATATGCCATGCACCAAAGCTCATGTGCACAGGCGCTCCCTGGAGACAAGTAGCAGCAGCATATAATGTGCCTCTGCAGCAGAAGAAATTTAGGTTGAACATTAAGAAGAGAGGTTACTTAAGCAGATGGTAACTCATTTCTAGGTTCAGAGGTTTTAAGGTTCAGGGACAGAATGGAGCCTCACAAGCTAACTGAGGGCACATATTGTGCTGCTGCTGTTTGCCTATGGGGAAATGCATGTTCCCGCTCAAGAGGATGCGCCCTCTAAGAGCAGGTCATGATTGACCAACTTGATTTTCTTCTCTGATAAGGTGATAGGCTCTATGGATGGGGGAAAACAATGGATGGGACTGTATCTTGATTTTAGCCAAGATTTGAACCCTGTCTCCCAAAACATTCTCATAAATAGGCTAAGGTTGTATAGACTAGAACAAAGTAGTGTAAGGTGAATACAAATATAAGGTGGATAACAGCATACTGGGCTGCATTATTAGGAGCTTTGCCAGCAGATCAAGGGAAGTAATTCTTCCCTTCTGTTCTGCATTGGTGAGGCCACATCTGGAGTAGTGTGTCCAGTTTTGGGCCACCCACTACGAAAAGGATGTGGACAGGTTGGGGAGAGTCCAGCGGAGGGCAGTGAAAATGGTTAGGGGGCTGAGGCACATGGCTTCTGAGGAGAGGTAAGGTAACTGAGCTGATTTAGTCTGCAGAAGAAAAGACTGAGGGGAGATTTCATAGCAGCTTTTAACTGTGGTTCCAAAGAGAATGGAGCTAGACTGTTCTCAGTGGTGGCAGATGTCAGAACAAGGAACAATGATCTCAAGTTGCAACAAGAGAAGTTTAAGTTGGATATAAGGAAAAACTTTCTCACTAAGAGGGTGGTGAAGCACTGGAATGGGTTACCAGAGAGGTGGGGAAATCTCCATTCTTGGAGGTTTTTAAGACCCAGATTTACAAAGCCCTAGCTGGAACCATCTAGTCCTGCTTTGAGCAGGGAGTTGCACAAGATGGCTTCCTGAGGTCCCTTCCAAACCTAAGTTTCTGATTCCATGTTTATTTCCAGGTATTGAGGTCAGACTTACTGGTCTTTAATTCCACGCATTCTCCTTCTTTTCTTTCCTAAACATGGGCATTATACTTGCCCTTTTTCTGTCATCTAAGACTTCACACAACCTCCATGAGTTCTCAGAGAGGATAGCCAATTGTTCTTCAATTACCTCAGCCAATTCCTTCAATACCTTTGCATGCATCCCATCTGGCCCTGCTGACTTGAAAGCGTCTAGCTTCTCTAAGTAATTTGTAGCCTGTACTTCCACAACTGTAGGCTGTTTGTCTCTTTCATCATCTTAGCTGCTAATTACACCCATCGTCTGGTAGCTGACTTTATTTGTGAAGCCCAAAGTAAAACAGGCATTTATATACTGCAGCCTTGTCTGCATCAGCTGTGACTAAATTACCTTCTACATTCTGTAAGGGACTTATGGTTTCTTTGATCCTCCTTTTACTCTCGACAGACTTGTAGAATCCCTTTTTATTGCTTTTTTTTTGTCACTTGCCCGTTGCAACTCAAATCATGCCTTAGCTTCCCTGATTTTCTCCCTCCATGCCTGTGTAATACTCTTCTACTCTTCCCTTGGAATATGACCAAGTTTCCATTTCATTAAAGGAGGACAGGATAACTGTTGTCAAATATTTTTAAAGTTATCATAAAGAAGAGAGAAAACAACTTTTTTTCCTTTCCCAGACCATGCAGGACATAAAGCAATAAGTTTAAACTGCTGCAAAGCAAAATTAAATTCTATCTCAGGAAAATCTTCCTAACTGCAAGGACAGAAGGAACAAGCCACCTAGGGAAGTTATGGAATGCCCTTCATTAGAGATTTTAATGTGTTTGTAATGGTTTAGGAATAGCACATTCTGCATCTGTACAGGGGGTGGATTGGATGGCCTTTCCAACCATTTGCTCTGATAAAGCAGATATGGTCAGAGCAGCAGTGAGACAGGCACATGCAGAAGCAGGATTATATGAGGCTGCTGTCTCTCATTATGGAAAGAAGTTCTGCTTTAAACCTGAGATGGGCTAGGATGTTCAATGGTACTTGCAAGTGAGGGTGAAGATCCCAATAAACAGGGGTGTTAGCAAAAGAAAGATTAGGAGATGTGCTTAGTTGAGTCTCTGCTTTTCCATTGTGTCATTTAGAAATTAAAATCTACATAAAATTCTGTGAGGCCAGGGAGAGAGAGGGAAGCAGGAAGGAATTAGTCCTGCAGCTACCCAACCTGTGCTAGCCTCCAGTGGGCATCAGAGACTACAGTGACACTGTAGTCTTGCACTGTGGGTGAGTCTACATGTGTAATTAATGCACACAAATAAACTCTAGAGGTTATGGTTCTGGAGATTTTTGCTCCTGGTGTTTTAGTTGCTAGCAGAGGGTTTGGGATTGAGAGAGTGGTTGGGGGTAAAAAGGTAAGAAAGGTTTATTGACTTAACAAAAATACAACTATGTGTAGTGACAAGACAACAATGACAGACAATAATGATTTGCATTGGCAACTTATTGGCAGTCCCCTCTGATAACTGAAGTATGACAAGTTCCTCTTGTTTAAAGCTCAGTGAAGTCTGGAATCCCTGATCAGCAGTGTCTGAGGGGTACCGGGAAGGACCCTGGTATTCAGTCCTCGGGCTTCTCAAGATCTACTGGCCCATCAAATCCAGGTCAGCAGCTAATTTTAAATCAGTAGCTTCTCTCACAATGCTGCATCTCCCTTCTAATGATTTCCAGATGTGCTAGCCAATGTATAACTTATGAGCTATGCTAATAACTTACAGCCATTTAGATTTTCCTACTACAAACTTTCCTTAGGACTGACCAATAGCAATACAAGCCTTTGCATTCTTTTGATAAGGTTAATTTTGACTACACCACAAGGCCTACTACTACCTCTACAAGGCCTTGCTAAATTTACTAGGCCTCACTAATCTTACAAGGCCTCACTAATCTTTTACTTTAATTAAACTTAGTGGCAACATGCAGCTCTAATACATAAATGAACAACAAAAAACAGTTGGTCTAATCCTCACAGAACGTTCAGCAAGCACCTTTATCACACAGACAATTCTTAGCTGTTACACCTAGGTGCACTGTTTAAATGTGCATGTGGGAGAAAAAAACTGTGTAAGAATATGACCAAGTTTCCACTTTTTGTAGAATTCCTTCTTGAGTTTCAGATTATTTAAGAGACTGCTGTTTAGCCAGGCTGGTCTCCTGCTGCACTTCTCGTTCTTTCTTCGCACTGGGTTAGCTTACTTCTGTGCCTTTAGCAAGGCCTCCTTAAAGTACAGTCAAAATTGTTGGACTCCTTTTCCTCTTAGACTTTCCTCCCAGGGGATCCTGCCCACCTGTTCCCTGAGTTTGTTGTAATATGCTCTTTTGAAGTACATTGTCTTTATTCTTCTGCTCTCTTTCCTTTCATCCCTTAGGATCTTGAACTCAGTCATTTCATGGTCACTGGGTGTGTCTACATGAGACATTTACTGGCCGTTGCCTAACTAACTGTGCAGTAAATGTTACAGTGGGTGCATCTACATGTGCCCCAATCATACATTTGGTACTGTGCAGTCGTTTAGTACTTGCTTTAGCAAATACTAAATGATTGCGCAGTCCTGGCGGCACATGGTTATTTTTAGACACTACATCACCATAGCGACAAGCTATGGCAACATAGCTCATTGCTACTGTGCAGTAGTGTTGGCATCACGCTTTGTGCCCGCTGATGCTACATTGCCATAGCTGGTCACTATGGTGATGCACCCAGTGTCTACACATGCGTGGGCACACAAAACTAATAAACTCTGCAGCAGGATAGTACTTGTAAATATAAGTATTACCCTACTCCAGAGATTTTTCATGCATACCAGCGCACATGTAGACAGCAACCCAGCTGGCTGGGGCTCGAGGGTGCTTCAGAGCAGGGGCTGCCTACCAGCTAGCCCCACACTGAAGCATTCTTTTGCCCCAGCCAGCCTGTCCACAGCACACTGAGCCTGATCAGAGCAGCCCCGGGCTGGCGGACTGAACCCCCACCCCAGACTCCCTGCTACGCGGGGCTGCTGGGACCCAGCTCAATGTGGTGCAGTCAGGGCACACGTGCAGATGAATGTTAATAGGCATGTGTAGTTGTGCTCACTGTCACCCAAGTAACCCTCTGCCTGCACATTCATAAATCATTCCCCACCCTTGTTTGTGAGTGACAAGTGTAGAAGAGCTTTCTCTACCCATGGTTGGCCTTTCCACCACCTGTACCAAAAAGGTATTTGTAACCCAGTCTAAGAGCTTGCTGGGTTGCCTGTGCACTGCTTTGTTTTCTTCCCAGCCGATGACACAGTAATTAAATGTCCCCCATGAGAAACAGTCCCTGCAATTTGGAAACACCAGTTTGTTTTTTAAAGAAAGTCTTGTATACCCCTTCCTCCTGGCTTGGTGGCCAATACCAGATGCCAACTATGGCATCCCCCCTGCTGTTCTCCCCTCCAGCAGATCTAGCTTCTACTTCATACTACACCTCAGACCATATGTACACATTCCTTATATATAGGACAACAGCTCCTCCTTTTTTAACCTGCCTCTCCTTCCTGAACACATTATACCCTTCTGTGACCGTACTCTTGTCATAGGAACTATCCCACCACATCTCCATTATCTCAATTACATCATCATTCCATGATCACACTAAGATTTACAGTTCATCCTTCTTGTTCCTCATTTTTCCTACATTAATATTTAAACATTTCAGGTAACTAAATGACTGTCTTAAATTTCTCTCTGAAAACGCTGTTAAGGCTTTAGCTATTGCTTCCTCACGCTAGGTTTTTCTTCAGGCCCCCCAGGCTCTTTATTTACTTCTTGGCTCTTATTTTAATCTCCTGGTGAACCTGACTTAAAGCCCTCCTCACTAGGTTAAAAGAAGACATTCTTCACTCTTTTCATCAGGTGGACCACTTATCTTCCCACTACTCCTTCATCTTGGAACACCGCCCCCTGTTCAGTGAATTCAGAGCCTGCTAGTAACACCATCTATGTAGCCATGTGTTGAACTCCAGGATGCACCTGCTCATTCCTGGTCCTTTACCCTTGACTGAAAGGGTAGAAGAAAATGCTACTTGGACCCCTGTCCCATTCACTCCTGCTTTCAGAGCCATGGGGTGCATCCTCAGGAGCTCGCATGTGCAGGGGTCCACATTTCCCATGGGACAAATAGCAGCAGCATATATTTGTACCATGTGTTTTGGGGTGCCACAAACCTCAGGTGCATGCTCATATAGTCACTTGATTTCCTCAGGTTCTCCCCTGGTAATGTATTCCAGTCATCTCATTGATTCTTCAGCTACCTCTTTCTTGTTTTTCTTTTCCTGCTTCCTAGAGCAAGGCTGTCCAACTAACAACCCATGGGCTTCATGTGATCCACACTGGGTTAGTCTGCAGCCCCAGGGCTCCCACTCAGCCCCCACACCCCACCACACATCACTTTGACTGCAGCAGAAGCAGCCGGAGGCTTCAGGCTCCCTCTCCCTCTTGCTTCTGCTTTCCAGTCTGCCCCAGGGGATGGGATGGAGCAGCATGGCACATCCACAATTTCAGAGAAGCCTGTGCTGTTTGGCACTGGTGCCGTGCCATGCAGTGCAGTGCAATACAATGCAGTGCAGGGGAGGAGCCCAAGAATAGGGAGCTGAAGGTGGAGTAGAGGCATCTGCACAGTGCAGTGGGGACTAGGGAGTGCACCCATGGCCAATGCAGTGTAGGGGAAAAACCCACTTACCACATGCCTGGTGCTGCAGGAGTGGGGAGTCTCCTTGTGCTCAATGTAACTGGACAGCACCCAGGGAGCCCATGATTCATGTTGATGTGGCCTTCATGTCATGTGGCCCCTGCTGGTATGGCCCATGGCAAGTGTGGCCCCTGGCAACTAAGAAGTTGGGCAGCCCTTCCTTCTTTGCCTGCTTCTATTCTTGTTGGTTTTAAGGTAATAAGCCTTTTCTCTTTAAAAAAAATTATCACAGAATGGGTAATTAGGGGATGTTCAAAATGAGATCATCATCCTTGGACTTAGTGCTTTTCCTAAATTATGATCTTATGTTCTGCTGCAGAGATGCACTGTGAGTTTATTAGTGGTCACTAAGAACACTGACAATGTCAATACTAAGGATGCTGTGAGCAGGTGTTACTCTTGTTCTGCCCTGGATAAATACTTCATATGCTGAATATCTTTAGTGGGTGCAGCAGGATTATTTCCCTTTATATGACAGGTTAACAAAGAAGCCTTGCAAGGCAAGAAATCCGCCAGCCCACAGAGCTCAGCCCAGTGGCAGGAGAGCCAGTGGTGGAGCCATTTCTAGTGCAGTCCTGGCTCCGAGCGCAGCCCTGGTGAGCACAGCCTGGTGGCAGGAGGCTCCCCAGCCACACAGAGCTGAGCCTGGTGGCAGGCCACAGCAGAGAGCCAGTAGCAGTGCCGCTCCAAGCACAGCCCTGGTTCCGAGCACAGCCCTGGCCAGTGGTTGTCTGCTGCCTCCAACCACCAAGTTCAGCTCTGCAGCACCGTGGAGCCTCTCACCTCCAGGCTGTGCTTGCCAGGGCTGTGCTCTGAGCAGCTCCACCACTGGCTCTTCTGCCATCTCCCATCACCAGGCTGAACTCCATGGGGTTGGTGGAGCCACTTGGAGTGCAGCCCTAGCTCCAAGCACAGCCCAGTGGCTGGAAGCTCCGCAGCCCAACAGAGCTGAGCCTGCTGGTGGGAGGCAGTGGAGAGCCAGTGGTGGAGCTGCTCAGAGTGCAGCCCTGGCTCCAAGTACAGCCCTGGCCAGTGGCTCTCCCCTGCCTCCCATCACTAGGCTCAGCTCTATGGGACTGGTGGAGTTCCTTGGAGTGCAGCCTAACAGTGGGAGGTGGGGAGAGCCAGAGCTGTGCTCTGAGTGGCTCCACCAGCCTCATGGAGCTCAACCTGCCCTCCCAGCACTGGCACCGAATGCCTGGAAGAGCTTGGTACCACCCCTGCTGCATCCCCAGGAGTGGCAGAAGCTGCCTGCCTGCAGCCACTAGGCTGCATCATGCCCCAACCCCCCTGGCATGGCACAGCCCAGCAGCTGCAGGCAGGTGGCATCCACCTCTCCCAGGGCTGCAGCAGGGGCAGCACCGGACTCTCCCCAGTGCTCAGGGTGGGCCGCAGTGATCAAAGTGGGGCTGCTGCCACCCCAAAATTCTCTGTAGTCCCCCCCACCTGCCCTGCCCTGCCAGTACTGCCACTGAGCATGGGCCTCCTGGGGGTCACAGGCCCCCAAATCTGTGTGCTGGATGACAAGAGGTTGCCGCTGCTGCCTGGAGCCAGCAGCAGTCTTCCCAGGGCTGGGTGCACGCTGTACCCAGCGCTGTTCCCAGGTAGCAGCAGCGGCCTCCTGTCATTTTGCACACAGATCTGGGGGCCCGCACCACCAGGAGGAGTCTGGAGCAGTCCCACAACCCTCGCAGGGGTGCAGGCCCCCAGATCTGCACACAGGATGACAGCAGGCTGCCGGCAAATGAGTTTTGCTTTCAACTGTTTGAGGTGCAGTTTCACAAAACCCTCGGCACCTATCTCCTTGAAACTTGGCAGACGTCATGCCCTCAGAAGGGACTACCATTCCTGCAATTTTCATCTGAATCAGGGAAGACATGACAAGGTTATATGCATTTTCATGATTCCCCATTATAGCCTATGGGTGAAATGTCAAAACAGCTAAACAGTTTCGACTAAATGAAACAGAACTGTGCTTCACAATGAAATGAAACAGTGTAATGAAACACTGTCCCTTCAAAATGGGAAAACAGAAGTTGAAATGAAATGGTGTGGTTTCACACAGCTCTAACTTCCTCCCTCTGCCCCTGTTTGCTACAAGTATCAAGGCTTTTAAAATCCTTCCTCAGGGTGATTAGGTGTTAGTTGCGTGAAAGGGTGGGGATTTTGACTGGGGTGTGCCAGTGCTTCTTTGGAGACTTAAACCCAGAGTTTCCCAGCTAGAGGGTCTTACCCTTCCACTCAGAGTCAGACCAATCAACATATTTGGGACAAGAAAGGAAGTTTACCCCATGGTCAAATTGGTATGGGCTGTGCGGGTTTTTGCCTTCCTCTGGAGCAGAGGGCATGGCCCTCCTCCTGGGATCTCTTGAGCATATATTAAACAACCTTTACAGAAGCAAGGATGTTGGCCACCATAGTCCCCCTGCTATACCTGTGGCAGGTTAGGGTGTTATGTCTTGAGGTGTGTCATAAAATCTTTCAAAAGGTATAATTTTAATAAATGATAGATTTAAAAAACATACACTAAAAATCAAGCATCTATAGTAACAATCTATAGTATTTTAATTTCAAAAAATATTTTTTGTCCTGATTTATGGGCTTTTTTGAGGAGTGTTTATATAGAGGTGGTTTCATAATAGCTCAAATAAAGTCTTGTATATTGTGGGGGGGAAGGGGGGTATGTTTGTGGAGAGGGCTGCCTGCACATATTAGGTCCTTGGAGCTGGCTTGGGGTGGAGGGAGGGAGCAAAGGGAAGCAAGGGGCACATGCAATAGAGCTTGCCTGGGCGGTGCAGTGAAGTGCAGGTGTAGTCTGCTCCCCACCCCCCCCCGGCCCACAGCTCCTCCCACAGTGTTCCACATGAAGCTGAGTCCCACCCACTCCTACCCGGGGCAGCTCAGGCTGTGCTCCCACACACCCTGCCTGGGTGGCCACCCTCAGGCCAGATCCAATTAGTTGATGAGCTGGAATTGGCCCATGAGACATATTTTGCCCACCCCAATCAGTTTGAGGCCAGCTGCTGATTGAGATGCCCAGTTGATTACATTGTAATGGCATGCTGCCACATGTTTGGGGCATAAATGCTGTATGTGAGTTCACGTATTGATTGAACTAGCAGCAGAAGTTGTTGATACAGTGGAAAAGGAAAGGCTTTGGCATCCCCCCAGGATCTCTGCTTCATTACTCCTAATTTCCTCATCCTACTAGGGATGGAGAGCATATTGACACAAACCTTCAAGAGTGATACAGTGGTTATCCAAGATGTAGTTGAAGTGTTGACATGGTTAATTTTTAGTGCATTTCAACACAAATAATAAAAGCACATGGTTACAACCTACATCCTAGTCTTGAACCCTACTCAGTTCTTTCTCAGTCAGACATCAATTAGGGGGTGTTCTTTTTGTTTAAAGATTGTATAAAAACTGAGTGGGAATTTCAGGATTAGCCATTAATCCTCAGTTATTTTCCTATGAAGTCTTGGGCAAGAGTAAGTTTGAAGACTGCGGCATAAATAAAAGACAATGTTAGTATATAACTGCACTCTTTCTCCTTCAATATTTACATAACAGCAAACCTTCTGATATGTTTGACACTGACTACTCATATCTCAAAATACTCACCTCTACCACATGCATTTTAATACGTGAAGGAAGATAATTGCACCTATCCAAAAGCATACGTACTTTTTTTCCTCTGAAATGTACATGCCCAGCACCAGTAGGACTGTCCTTTCACATTATTACCAGAAGATTTTCTTGTCACAGTATATCGGGAATTTGATATTCTCAGTTTACAGCAAGAAAAATGTTATAATTTCTTTTCTCTGGGGGAGTGGCGGGCAATAGATGGTGTCTTCACTGCAGTATGTTACATGGATCCAGACTGAGAACCAAACAGGAGTCCAAAAGAAACAGGGTATTTATTTATTGGATCCTAGACAAATTGTGGGGAGGGGGAGGGGGGGCATTGTTTGTTTGTTTGTTCTGTTGCTTAACCTAACGAAGCCAAATTTTTTACATTTTATTCTGGGAAAAGTGACTTGTGTAGGAATGGGGGAAGGGGAGATTACAGTTATTCACAGGAAGAAAAATTTTATATTTTCCTTTTATATAACACAGTTATATTCAGCCAGGGGCACAAGCAGCAGCAGTTGTTAAAGGACAGAGACAAGAAGAAACACATGGCTGGAAACAGGTTGTGGAAGTTGCTGGAGGCTATTGATGATAATGCATATTAGGGTCACAGTTGACAGCTGGTGTTGAAGAGCTTGGTTGGTAGCAACTAAAAAAAATGTTCTTTTCTCTACAGACTGGGATAATCACAGATGCCAGGCTGAAAGAACTCACCCCAGCTGTGCCTGTTATTTTCACCAGAGCCATACCTGCTGATAAACAGGACACTCGCAGTGTGTATCCATGTCCTGTGTACAAAACCCGTCAAAGGGGGCCAACTTACGTGTGGACTTTTAACCTTAAAACTAAAGAAAACCCTTCCAAGTGGGTCCTTGCTGGCGTAGCATTGCTACTGCAAGTTTAGTTGCATCAAGGCAGGATGTATTCATGGGAAACTTTCAACCACTTCTTATTTGAATTTTTAAAGGGATATATGAAAGATGAAATAACTATGTTTAGACTAATAAGTACTGTAATTTCTCAAACTCATTCTTAAAAATGTCATGTATAGCAAGAAACACTGAAGAAATAATGTAGGATGGATTCTCTGCTACTGTAAATTAGAGAATTGCTTTTTACCGTATTTACGTGAATAGAAGATGACTCTGATTATAAAATGACCCCCCACCCCATAATTAGTTCCTATGTATGGGAAATGTATAATTTTGTTATAATTTTCTAGATATATAATCTTATTATTGGAGGCTTGCCTTGAATTTGTCCTCTTTCAACTGTTACAGCAGGAAAAATAAATCTGGAGGATCAGACAGCCCCTTTGCTCTTTGCTTCTCCCCAGCTTTTTCCTCGGTAGCCCCTCCTTTTTCTTGTTACTGTCAGACTTTGCTCTCCCTGAACATATAAAAGCACAAAGCAAATTGGAAAACAATAACCTTGAAAACAAACATGCCTGCATATAATGCCTATATATTTAATTCATTCAGAATCAATGCATATTACTTTTTTTTTCTTTTTGAAACTGCTGTAAATTTTAACACAAGCATGCCATAAACACATTTTGGAACAGGATTTTAGCATTTACTAGTATGGGGTGCAAACTATGCATGATATCTGCCCAGAACCAAAGACTCATAACTTATCATGTATTTCACTGGGCTGGGCCCCTCCAGAGTTAATAGCATTACAAGCCACAGTGACCCCACAGCTCAGCACTGCTCAGCATGTTTGTGTACTACAGATACCCCCCAACAAAGGATTCATGTGCTAATTAGCTCCCACTCATGAACAGAACTGGGTATCCTTGTCACAGGTCTTGGGATCCTCCAAAACTGTATATGCAAATGAGGCAAAGGGCAGCCTGGTCTGACTCCACCTCATGGAGAGTGGGGCACACTAGTCATATGTTCCAGATTGAGAGAGGGGTGACAGAGGGATTCTGGCTGAACTGTTTGAGACCTGTTTCATCATGTTTGCCAGAGGACTATGTTTAATGGGTATATGTCTTGTTCAGGTGGGCTGCCCTAACCTATCCTTGTGGTAGGTTTAGCTTAGCCTTTTGGCACCAAGGGAAGGGTATTAGGATTGGTTCTGACCCTTCCAATGTTATTTTGATATTGCAGGGATTCCAGGGGTTGTACTAGTTCCCTATGGAGAGAGCACCCACAATTTCTTTTAGGGAGTCTCATATGCACGCACATGGGGCCTGTCCAGAGGAGCATGGTCATGCAGTATGTGGTGCCACAAACGTGTTTGCAGTGCCACATACTGCACAGTCCAGCAATCTCCACACTGCAAGGGCACACTGCCCAAGTGGGTGCTGCTCTGTTTTGTTTTCTATGGTTTTCTCGACCCCTGGATCCAGGTATCAAAAAATGCAGGGGGTGGGAAGGAGAGGAAATGGAGTAGCACATGAGCGCATACTCAGGTAGCATGCACTGCTGAAAAGTGGAGCCAGGCCACCCGGAGCCATGCTGCAGCTACTGGCCAGGCTCTGTCTGGCAGGATTGCTGCACCTGCAGCCCCGTGAGGCCCACAGGACCCTAGGTGAGGCTGGTGGGGCCAGCATAGTGCTGGTTTTAGCCTCCCCTACTGCCCGCCCCCAGCCCCCCCCGGGTAACTTGTCATGTGTCAAAGCACGCGTGGCATGGGCTTTCCTCAGGGACAAGTAGCAGCGGTGCAAAGTGTACCGCCACTACTTGTCCCCAGAGAACCAAATATCCATTCATGTCTGGACATACCTGTGGTTGCCATCAGCCTGCTTATCCACTATAGCTTTTGTATTTCATAGTCACACTTAGTGTTGGTTGCATTTAGTCAATATCATAGTTGTTTTCCATTGCTGAGCACATACTGCTTTTGGCAGTAGTTTAACAATCCCCAATGTATTTAGTGTGACTTTCTTGTATATTATTATAATACAACAGGCTTTTTTCTTGTGCCAATTAGGGGGAAAAAACCTCATCTTGTATTCAAGTAAATATGGTATTTCAACAGCCCTAAACTGAATTACTTCTCTTGAAGTTCTGGGTAGGTTTACATTTGATGAAACCTACATTTTTCTTTGTTTATGTCCTTCTAAGTCAATTGAAGTCAGCGGATACCTCTCTATTGGCCTTTACAAGCCTTGAATTAAGTCTGTAGCTATTGGAATAATCTGTTTGATTCTTTCCACGTTGTTGTTTTCTTCAAATAAATGTTCCAGTGAGATATGAAGAAAAGTACTAATGCTGAGAAACCTGACACTTATTGTGAAAATCAGTTGTTTTACTATACTGTAAAATTCCTCAGTGATATCCCATTAATCTTTAGAAATATTGAAAGAAGTGGTTATTCCCAAGGTTTTTAATATAATTGAAATTAAATGTATGGTACAGAAATTATTTCAGTAAAGGAAAATATTTCATACTTGTGTAAATTTCCTAATAAAAATCTTAATTCTTGCACTTGCATCCAGAAGCAGCCTGTGTGGTTTTGTGTAAAACAGAGGTGCTCAACCACCAGCCCAGGGCTATGGAGTCACATGATCTGGCCCACAGTGCTCCCCAACGGCCTGTACATTGGGAGATCAGTGGCAAATAATGGTTTCACTGCTCCCCCACTGCCAAATTTCCAAGCTCCATGAACCCAGTAATGTGGCCCCACATGCAGGATCTGGCCAGTGTGTTCAGGGTCAGTCCTGGGCCCTAGGGCATGGAAAACATGGGGCCAGGGTTGGGGCGCCATATTGAATCTGTGGCCTTTGCCCTGAAGACTGCCCCACAATATTCATCCATCCCATGGGCCCAAAAGTTTGGGTACCCTGATATAAAATATCCACTGTATTCCATTTCACAGTGGGCACTCTACATGAGATGCATTACTGTGTGTTTGCCTAACTTACTGCACACTATAGGTAAGCATCTACATGTACATACCCTTACTGCACAGTAAAAATAGCTAATCATGATTAAATTTGATACCTGCAAATGCAGGTAACAAATTTAAGCGCAGTTAGTTACTGTGCAGTAACACACATTTAAACATGATCCAACAGCAAATTTGCTGCCAGATTGTGTCTACACATGAGTTACTGCACAGCAACTAATTGCACTTAAATTTGCTGCCTGAATTTGCTTTAATGTGTTTTAGTTAAAAAGCGTGCCGCCACCATTTTCTCAGTGCTGTCTTGCATTTCACCATTTACACAAATGCATGTGCCACAGCACCAGGTGCCTTTAAAAGCACCTAGTGCTGCAGCGCATGCACATGTACAAATGCCCACAGTGTCTTGAAAAGGGAAAAAGCAGTAACGTGTGTAAACACAAGATGGAAATAGGAACCTTTGGGTAAACTGAAAATTTACCAAAAATTAATTCAGATCTCCTTGAATGGATCCAGAGGCATCTTAAATTCATCTTAAATTCAAAATCATCTTGGATTCAGTAAATACAGTAATTTTTAGTTAATATTGGCCAGGTACAGGGGTGCTCATTAAATAGAAGATTTCTTTATTGCATGTCAGTTTAATTTTCACATCCAAAGCATTCAACAAAAGTTTTCCTTGAAAAAACAGTTATCTGTAGAAATGGCCCTGCTCTGGGCTGTCAGATTTGCCCTCCTCCAAAACCCTCCTAAACTCATAGGCTCCTGGCAGATGTGGGGAAAAAAAATTAAATGAGCTTTAGGGGAAGTGGCAGCATGTTAGTTTGACCTGGCTCTGCAGCATCCGTACAGATTGGGTGCTTCAGCAGGGCTTTTATCTAAAGCTGATTCAATCATCTGTTAGATTGTTTGGCAACCATTGATCCTTCTGGATCATGGTGCATGCATGAGAAGGCACCCAGACTTTCAATGCATATGCCTAGGCAGGAGTTTTGGAGGAGTGGAGGCCGCCCATACCTTCCATCCCCCCGCTTTAGGGCACTGAGACAGAATCGAAAAGCCAGACTGAATCCATTTGGTGCCTCCATAGCTGTATTTGTAGAAATGTCTGGGAATTGAACCCAGGTTTCCTGTGTGGCAGACAAGGATTCTATCATTGAATGGCAGTAGATAAAAGCTAGTAGAAAAAAGCTCCAGAAAAGTCCTGCTGAAGCATCCAGTCTATACAGATGTTAGGAGAGCGATATCTGACCAATGCAATGCCTCTTTGGCATTCACTGGGCTCAGCCTGGGGGCACACTAAGTTTAAAGTGCCGTTATTATTTTTTTAGGTGTGTAAGTAGCCATGATTGCTACCATCCAACAGGAGTGTTTCATGTTCCCCAGGGGTGTCTTTGTAATACAGGCCAGTGGAAAACTGAGTGGCAAGGGTGTAATCACTGTAGTTGAACACCGATTTTGATGAAGGGCCAGTAAGGGCAAGAGTCACCTGACCTATGTTATGAATGACATTCAACTGAATAAAACTAGAAACCAACAAATAATTCACCAGGCCCACAGATGCCCCTACAGCAAGGTTGTTTCCACCTCATATTATAGTCCTGCAGGAAAAAAAACAACCCCCAAGCCCCAATGTTTTGTTTAAATCCTATAATCTCTGCCATTTCCAGTAATAAAGTCAAGGTTTAGGGATGGCCTCGTTAATAGCCAAGAATGAGGGCCCTCATTGTACAGATTTTCTCAGTGCTGGGAGTTATTTAAAACAGATCTAATTTAGATTTGGTGCATTCTTCAGACCTTCAGTGAACTTAAAATATCTATCTATCTATCTATTTTTTTTCTCCAGAAGAGTGTTTCATCTTTCTTCCAGATTTCTTCTTGCTCTTCGATGCATGGCTGACTTGGTGTCTTGCCACCTTTCTTTAAAGTGTTTGCGTGGACCTGTATACCATGGGTAGGACATATAGAGTTCATAGATTTCATAGACATTAGAGGCTGGAAGGAACCTCATAAAACTGTGTCCAGCCCCCCCACCATAGACAGGAAATAACCTGTGATCACGTGATCCCAGCAAGAAAAATATCCACATGTTTTTTGAAAGAGTCCAGAGCAGGTGCTTGCACCACCTCTGGGGGCAGTCTGTTCCAGACCCTGGACACACACACCATAAAGAACTTCTTTCTCATGTCTAGTCTAAATCAGCCTTCCTGGAGTTTATGGCCGTTAGACCTTGTTATCCCTTGGGGAGCTCTGGTGAGCAGCTGTTCTCCCGGTGTACCCCTCTTATTGAATTGTAGGCTGCTACCAAGTACCCCCTGAGCCTTCTCTCTTCCAGACTGAAGAGTCCCAGATCCCTCAGCCTCTACTCATATGGCCTGCCCTCCAGGCCTTGAATCATCTGAGTGACTCTCCTCTGGATTCTCTCAAGCTTTTCTACATCTCTCTTGAAGTGGGAGCCCCAAAACTGAATGCAGTACTCCAGCTGTGGCCTCACCAAGGCCAAGTAAAGCAGGATGATGACATCCCTGGTTTTGCTTGAGATGCATCGGTAGATGCACTCCAGAGATTGGTTTGCTTTGCCAGCTACAGCATCGCATTGGTGACTCATATTCATCTTGTGGTCAGTCAGGACCCCTAAGTCTTTTTTGGTTATGGTGGTAGCGAGCATAGCACTGCTGAGCTTGTAAGTATGTTGAGGGTTTTTCCTACAGAGGTGCAGCACCTTACACTTCTCTACACTGAAGGCCATCCAGTTTTGGTCAGCCTGCCTTGAGAGTGTGTTCAAGTTGGCCTGTATCCCCAGCCTGTCCTGCAGTGTGACCACCCTCCCCCATAATTTGGTGTCATCCACAAACTTTGCCAGTTCACATCTGACTCCTGACCCCAGATCGTTAATGAAGATGTTAAAGATTACTGGCTCAAGTACTGAGCCCTGATGGACTTCACCGGTCACCCTGCACCCCATTGATTTGTTTCTGTCAACTAGTATTCTTTGGGTCCGACTCCATAGCCAGTTACCTAGCCATTGAACCATAAGATGATCAAGGCCACAGTTCCCCAGCTTAACCATGAGGACATCATGGGGAACTAAGTCAAAGGCTTTCATGAAATCCAGATATATGATATCCACATCATCTCCCCTGTCCAGGGCTTGTGTAACCTGGTCATAGAAGAAGATGAGGTTCATCAGGCAAGACCTGACAGTCACAAAGCCATATTGGTTGGCATGCTGGTACTTGCCTTCCATTAGTCTGGCATTGATGGATCCCTTGAAAATTTTCTCAGGGATGGGATTTTTCCAGGGATGGACATCAGACTGATTTGGTCTATAATTCCCTGGGTCATCCCTCCTCCCTTTCTTGGAGATAGGGGCCACATTAGCTCTTTTCCAGTCTTCTGGGACCTTGCCCATGCACCACAAATTTTCAAATATCTTTGCCAAGGGGGGTGCAACAGTGTTTCATAGTTGGGGGTGGTGCAATGATGTTTCATATCTACCAGCTCCTTCAAGACTCTCGGGTGCATTCTGTCTGGGCCCTCAGGCTTGTGAATGTCCAGTTTCTTAAGGTGTTCCCTCACTTGATCCACACCAATTTTGGACCTGCCACCCACTCCCATGATGGTTCGTGTCCTTTCTGACAGTGTGATCCCCTTGGGAGGGTGAAAAACTAATGCGAAAAAGTCATTTAGGACTTTTGCCTTTTCTTGGGTGGCGGATGTCAGCTGCCCCATTTGATCTTATACAGGTCCAATGCTATCTTTGTTCTTTTTTTGACTTCCCACATATCTAAAGAAAGACTTTTTGTTGTCCTTGATCCCCATAGCTACCCTGAGCTCAGTTTGTGCCTTGGCTTTTCTGGACTGCTCCATACAGGAGCAGATGAATGCTGAGTAGTCCTCTTTGGTGATGCTTCCCATTTTCCAACTGGTGTAGGCTTCTCTTTTGAATTTAATGAGGTCCAACAGTACCTTGTTCAGCCAAGGGGGCTTCCTTGCCCATTGACTGTATTTCTTGTGAGATGGCATGGCTTTACCCTGTGTTTCAGGGGTTATGTTTTTGAGACATGACCATTCCTTGTGTACTCCCTTTTTGGGGGTGGGGGAGGGGTATGGCCTCTAATTGTCTGACTGACCAATTTACTCAGTTTGCAAAAGACAGCCTTCCCAAAGTTAAGGACTTCTGTTTTACTAAGGGGTTTGCCTGCTCTTTGGTGAACCAAGAAGGTGACCAATTCATGGTCACTGTCACCAAGCTTCCCCTCAATCTGCAGATCACTCACTCACCAGGTCCTCCCCTTTGGCCAGGACCAGATCAAGCAATGCCTCTCCCCTAGTTAGCCCATAGACCTAACTTGGGCTCCTACTTCGCTCAGCCACTTTTGTAGGCTGAGCGAAGTAGGAGCCAGGGTCGGGAAGCCCATCCTTGGCTCCTATCAGCTGCCTCCCCACAGCTGGCTAGTTTCTTCCCACCACCTCCTGCTCACCTCTGGCTCTGCTGGGGGTCAGATGGGGCCTGCTGTGGCTGCTGGGGATCATTCAGGGTCTTTGGGGTGCGGGGGTGTGACAGGTTTACACCCGTGTGTCTCTTGCTGCTCCCAGACCCAAACTGTGTTTTTTTCTATTGGCAGACCCTTTTAAAATGTGTGCATGTGCGTTGGACCTACCACCAGCACTGCACTGCTCCTGAGCTGGGCAGACCTTACCCAGGACTAGGCAGACCCTGCCCCACCAGAGAGAGAATGGTAAGTACCCTCTCCCTCTCCTCTCCCTCCCTGGAGAACTGGGCCAAGTAGGAGCTGGGACGGGGCAAGCCCCTCCTTGGCTCCTCTCAGCTGCCGTTCTGCAGCTGGCTAGTCACCCACCACGAGTCCCATTCACCTTCAGCTCTGCTGGGGGTTACTTGGGGTCCACCACAGCTGCTGGGGGGTCACTGGGGGGTCTTTGGAGTGCGGGGGCACAATGGGCTTTCACCCGTGTGTCTCTCGCTACTCCCAGACCCAAACTGTGGGGTTTTTCTTTCTGTCTCTCTCTTTTAAGGCTCCTTCTTTAAATAGAAAGCAGGTTGGATCCTTCCTGTACATTTCAGTTACCCACCTTATACAAAACAGCTGCACCACTTCTGAAACGAGGTCTGAAGATTATAAATCCCATGTAAAAGCCTCTGTTCATAGACAAAAAGAAAGCCAAGACTTGGCTTTATTTTTGTCTATGAACAGAGGTTTTTACATGGGATTTATAATCTCCAGACCTCTTTTCAGAAGTGGTGCAGCTTTTCTAAACAGGCCATAGAGTATTTCTCCTATGCCAGCCCCATATATCATGGGCATTCAAGGAAATCATCCTACCTGGACTTCGTAATAATTCCCATATAAAGTAGGGTTCCTATATTTTTTTATGGTTACCATTGTGCTTTTGCTTATTTTTAAAACCCTAATGCTTTCCAGTGATGCAGATGAGGTATAATCGGGCCAAAACAAAATGAGAATTATCTATTTTGGTCTGCCTTCATTTCAATGGTGATTGGTTCAATGTGATGCTGAGTCATGGGGACATTCATGATGATTAAAACACTCATTGTTTCCTGCACAGATGGGAACTCAGTGCAAAAAAGGTACAGAAAATTCCCCCACAATCTGATGTTCTATATTGACAGTGTATAGATGCAGTGAGTTGTACCCTCCCCATGTAATATTTGCTGCAAAGGGGAATTTTTTTGACATTGGCACCAGGAGCACCCCCAAAATATTGAATAGTTCTCCACCAGTAATAAAAGCATAAGAGTTATTGGTGGCTTTAGGTCTGACTTTTTTAGTCATATGATCAAAGTCCATATCTCATTCTGGCAGTTCAGGGAAATAATATTCATATGCTCCAGCAATCTATATACAGATGTATATGCCCAACACATGAAGTAACTCAATTTCTTAGCTCCAAAAGTGATTTCAAAAGGGGTGACCTCGTTGACGCTGTTCAAGGTGTGGGGATATGTTATTTCTGGTAAGCCTACCTCCCAAGTCTCCAAGAGTTCCAGAAGTTTAAGCTGGTGTTCTGCAGGAAAATCATGGTGCAGAGGAGAGTGCTATAAAAACTATCCTCGTTCATTTTTTTTCTAACAGAGGTAATGATTTGCTTTTACATTTAAACATTATAGATTTGAGAGTCTTCCACCTTGCTGTTGAATTTAGCCAGCCATCCCAACCCTTTCACCAGTAACTGTTCTTCCTCCTCTTTCCTTTCGTAGCTGCAGTCTTTCCAGTTCTGTAAACTCCAACTTGTCTGGGGTTAACTTATTTTAATTCTTCAGGGTAAAAAGAGTCAGTGCTACTTTCATCTTTGTAATCTTTAAATCTATATGGGGGGAGGAGGGAGGGTGAGCTGTACTCTGTTAACAACTTCATCCACTGTGAAAATGTCATTGGTAAACAATTGTATCTAGATACCCCCACATGGTCTCCTTTCCCAAAAAAGGGTGCTATATCTTTTATTTTAAAATGGTTTACATAAATTGTTTTCCATACCTATGAAGAGTTTGAGTTCATATCAACAGGCCTGGCATCTTATAGTTCTGTGAAAGCTATGATTATAGCTCTTTTTATAAACTCTGGTAACACATCAGTGAAAAGTGTGGGTTGTAAAATGTCTCTGCATCTTATTTTAAAGTTTTGTTAAATTGCTCTGCAACAGCAATTTCAACTTCATTATTAGTAACAAAATGGTGACTATAGAGTCATAAAGTCATAGAAAAGAAGGGCTAGAAGAGACCTCCAAAAGTCATCTAGTCCAAACCCCTGCCAGAGGCAGGATCACCCCTATCCAAACCACCCATATAACTATAATCTAAGCCAGGCTTGTCCAACATATGGCCCACAGGTGCTACGTGGCCTGCGGTGCTACGACAGGAAACGAAAGTAAACACAGTTTACTTTCATTCCCACCCCTTGTCCCTCCCCCACCCCCTCAGCAGCTTCCTAATGGCTGCTGAAGGGCTGGGGAAGGGAAAAGATTCCCACACGCACCGCGTTAGTGTGGTGCAGCCCAGCCAGGTCCCTCGCGGGGCCAGACCCCTCCCCGGCTGGGGGCGGCACTGGCTGCGGCTGCTGAGCGGCCCCGCCCACCTACACACCCACCTGCCCACCCAAAGGAGCCAGTGACCTCCTGGGTGGTCGCAGCCAGTGCTGCGGGCTCAGGGCAGGTGCAGGATGGAGCCTTCATGGGAGAACTTTGCCGCCAGGTGGCAGAGGAGCAGCTCCACTTGCGAGCCCAGGACACGCTGGTCACTGGCAGGGAGGATGTGCGTCTGGGAGCACCCATGCTCCTGCCTCTGCCTCCCCACCCCGACACAAGCTCGTGCCCATGCCCTGTGCTGCCGGAGTGGCCCTGCACAGGAGGCCAAGCAGCTGCCACTGGCACTGCTGGCCCACACCTTCCTCCTCACCCGCCCGCTTCAAGCCAGCCCCTCTGCCCTGCCCTGCCCCACAGCAAGGTGGCACCTGCTCCCCCGGCCAATCTCCCCCCAGCTGCTGCAGCTCTCTGGGCCTGGCCGCCCACACACGAGACCCCGAGGGGGCCACTTCTCATGTGCTGCTGGGGACAGGAGGAGCCCAGCCGGGTCTGCACTGGCCAGCAAAAGTGGCGGCAGAGCCATGTGGTGCTTGGGACAGGAAGAGCCTGCACCTTTCAGTCCCAAGTGGCACACGGCTCCACCGCCACTACTGCTGGCTGGGTTGTGGCCTCAGGGTCACCACCACCTGCAGCTGGGACCCTGTGGATGCACCATCTCTTCAGGACGAGGACCCAGGATCAGACCGTCCTCCTGGAATGAAATGGGTCTGGTGGAGGTCCAGCTGGCCAGTGACAGGCCACATGAGCCAGGCCAGGAGTGTGTAGGTGGGGTCTCTGATAAGGAGGGATGGGACCACCGTAGAACCAGCTGGAGGTCTGTCACCCCTGGTGCAAAGCACCCACTCTCCACCAGGGCTGGCAAGGCAGTTCTGGAAAATGTAGGCATTGTGGGCACTGTCCACCCAGCTGGCACTCATGTTGGTGAAGGCACTGCAGTGGTCAATGGTGACCTGGAGCACAATGGAGTGAAAGCACCACTGGCTGTAATAGGGATATATTGTGGAGTGGGCATGTGATGGGGATGTGGGTCCTGTCCAGGGCTCTGATGCACTGAGAGAATCCCAGGTCATAGAACCCCACCACCACTGCCAGGGGGTCATGCACACGAAGCATGGTGTGTCCCAGCACATCTGAAAGGCTGTCACACACATCCAGGATGGCCTCCCTGCTGGTGGCCTTGCCCAGGCCAAAGAGGTGGTCCACATAGCGAAGGCTGGCAGATGTGGCCAGCTTCATCAGGGAGCTGGCCAGCCAGGTGTCTGTGGGGAGGGGCTGCCACATGATTGTTTCCTTCCACTCCAGGTGCAGGTGGAGCTGGGCCAGGAAAAGTGGCCTGGGTCATGAAGAACACCTCCAGCCACTTCTAATGGTCTCAGCAGGCCCTTACTTGCTCCTTCTGTTAATTGTTGTGCTCCATAAGTAAAAATGAACCTCTCAACTTTTGAATGGGTTTAATCTTTTACATAATTAGGTTTTCCTATTTCAACTTTCTCTTTACTGGGGCTCTAACTACTTCTGATAATTCCTTTTTGCTCCACAGGTTTACTGTCTATTTCTCTTTTGGAAAGACCACTTTCATTTATAGAATGGGATTAAACAAAAGTAGTTGTTCTGCCTGTTATTCAGGTTAGGCTATTGTTGCTTATATCTCAAAACTAGGAAAGGGCATCTTGTGCCCAAAAGCTGTTCTAGCTTTTCTAACATATCTAACAGCAGTATAATTGATCCAGTAAATCTTGCTACAAACAAGATAGATAGATAACAATTAACTGTCAAAGGTAAGGTTCCCACAGCGTTGTCAGCTTGGCCATACTAAATATTCTGTATATTTCACAATGTGGTACACTTGCTAATGTATTAAATTATAATATAACGAAGGAAGTAAGAATAATAATAAAATAATTCTATAAATTCATCATGCTCAAGTTAATGCTGGTGCTATAACCTTAACTTTCTCATTTCCTGACATTTCTTTTTAAATTTTCATGGCTCTCTTATATATCACAAAGGCTGCCTTTATTATAAATGCTGTATATTTAAAACTCTTTTTTCTTTTTTCAACAGAGTAGATTTTTTTCCTGCTCAGTGCTGTCCTCTGAAATGCCTGCTTAACTGCAGGAAAGGAAAAGTTCAGTAATAACCCAAGCATTGCTTGCTCTTTCCATAGTAACAACTTGGTCTGCTCTCCTGCCATTTGGAGAAGAATGGGATGCTGACACCAAAATGGCTCCAAGTGTTTTATTATGGATAAAGCCCTTCCTGCATAATTCACCAATTGGGCTAGCAGGGTGTTTGGAGTTATTTATAGATGCTATAAATGTCACCAGGTTTCTCATTCTTCATCCTTTTGAAAATCATCATCTGTATGGTTTGGATGGAAAATGTTGCAAGAAAATCAAGATTGAATAATTTGTTTCTTTGGAAGAAAAAAAGTCTGACAAGTATAAGATTTCCAAACTGTATCTATTTCAAGCAGAAAATTAAATAAAACTGTCCAAATTATTCATAAGAAACAATGCATTAATCAAAGTTTAGACTTCTCTGATCATGTGTTCTTTAGGGCATCAGCCTGTGTAGAGATATATTGCACACCTTTCCTCCCAATATTTGGGTTCTTATGCAGGTGAAAATAACCAAGTGGTGGAAGATTATACTCCCTTATTCACTGGATAAAGACCATTGTCTTAATCAAAATTCAAAGATCAAAATTTTGAATTTTGAATCTCTTTCAGCTGGCTCTGTGACAGTGCAGATTAAAGACTCTAGAAGAAAGCCTTGCAGAATGAGGACAAAGCATCTTCCCACAGGAGATCATGAAAGGTCAGAGCTTACTCTGTCTGGATGAGATGATTGTCTACATGTGTTGCTTGCACAGTAGCATAGTTTACTCCAAAGTAAACAGGTGTGTCTACATGTGCACATGCTTACTAGGCAGTAAACCTTGCTAATCACAAGTAAACTTGCTATCTGTAAATGCAATTAGCAAATTTACTTTCACTTAGTAATGGCACTGTAGCACTTGTGTAGACACCTGATTGGGAGCAAATCTGCTCCCAGTCATCTGTCTACCAGGGGACAAGAGATTGCTCCCTGCCCCTGGGAGCTGCCTGCTACTGGGGAGGGCTCTGGCATTGGAGCCTGGGCAGGGACTATGTCCCCCTGCTGTGGCAGCAGGGAGCTTCAAGTCCCTCACTACCAGATTACTATCTGGGAGCCAGGACTGGAAGATCCTTATCTCCCAGCCCCTACTCCACCATTATCTCCCCCACTCCACTAGGGCTGGTGCTGGGAAACCATTATCTCCTACCACCAACTCTGTGACTGTATAGCTGGTGCTGGGAGATAAAGATAATTATTTTGCAGAAAGAAAATACAGTTTGTACTCCAAAGGTCTTGTACTGTTTAATGCATAAAATAAGAAATGAAGGAAAGAGTTGAAAAAAATTAATAAAAAATTTCCCTTACTCAGAGATGACCTGAGCAGGGTGCAGGGCCTGGGGCAAATCACCCTGTGTGGGGCCCTGCCCCTGGACATGAGGAAGCCAGTGGCAGATTTGGTGGTGGGGGGAGGGATGGGGGTGCCGAACGGCTGGAGATGAAGCTGGAAGCAGCATGGAGTTGCTGTGGCCTCTCCACCCAGCTCTGCAGGGCCTCCCAAAGTGCAGGGCCTGGGGCAGTCATCCTGGTTAAACCTCTTCCCCCCCCCCCCCCCCTCCCCTCCCCTTACTAATTTTTTTCTAAC
>NW_017728964.1:1981762-1992794 GCF_001723915.1 Gavialis gangeticus
CCCCCCCCCCCCCCATGGCTCTGCACTTACTAATTGTTTTCTAACAGCTTTTTGTAAGGAGATCAGAGTGGGGGGGTTAGGGGGGAGGGGGGAGGATGTTTTACACAGGGCACGTAATACACATGGGGATATTGGTCACTCAGGACCCTAGCAGCTGAGGAGGGAGGCCTCTGGGAAGCCCCCATGTAAGCAGGCTCTTACATGGGGCACATACACAGATGGGGAAACTGAGGCATGGTTATGATTACAAGGACATCAAGAAGAATGCAGCTATTAAATGTATCTTCATTGTATTGATTGATTGTACTTATTATTTGATTATCTTCCCACTAGTTTTAAGGTTAAGAAAGGATGCAAGTATTTTATTGGACACTTTGGAGGGGGAAAAGTGTGGTTTTGTTTTCATTTTTTTTAATAATACAAAAACCTTTAACTCACTTGGCCTCACCAGGTGCATCTACATGAGTTAACTGATCATATGATTGTATTTACAAGTCCTACCCTGCAGCAGAGTTTTTTCATGTGCAGCAGCACATGTGTAGATGCTGGCAGGGCTGGCCGAGGCATAAGGGTGCTTCAGTAGGTGGACTGGCTGCAAGCTAACCTTGCACTAAATCACCCTCATGCCCCCATCATCCCCTCTGCAGCACATTGAGCCCAATAGGAGCAGCCCCAAGCTGACCCCCACGGCCCCCAACCAGCCAGGACTGCTCTGTCTGGGCTTCATGTGCTGAGCATAAACGCATTATGGAACTGATTGCTAACCTGGGAGTTACAATGTGGAATCTCCATCTTTGGAGGTTTTTAAGGCCCAGCTAGAAAGCAGGGCCCTCAACCAATGCACATAGATGTCATAAATTTAATAGACATTAGGGCTGGAAGGGACCTCAGAAGATCATCGAGTCCAGCCCCCTGCCCCAGGGGTAGGAAGTCAGCTGGGGTCTCAGGATCCCAGCAAGATAAACATCCAATTTTCTCTTGAAGGCATCCAGAGTAGGTGCTTGAAACACCTCAGATGGCAGACTGTTCCAGACCTTGGGTGCTTGGACAGTAAAGAAATTCTTCCTTATGTCCAGCCTGAAATGGTCTTGCAGGAGTTTATAACTGTTCGACCTTGTCATCCCTTGGGGGGCTCTGGTGAACAATCATTCCCCCAGATCCCGGTGAACACCCCTGATAAACTTATAGGTGGCTGTTAGATCGCCCTTGCGCCTGCGCTTTTCCAGGCTGAAGAGTCCCATGGCTCTCAGCCTATCATCATAAGGTCTGTTTTCCTGACCTCTGATCATAATAATTGACTTCCATCAACCACCACCCTCTGGGTCCGACCACGAAACCAATTCCCCAGCCAGCGGATCGTGGTGGACCTGAGGCCACAGTTAGCTAGTTTTGCCAAGAGGTGATCATGAGATACCAGATCGAAGGCTTTTTTGAAGTCAAAATATACAACAACAATCTCCTCTCCCTTGTCCAGGTGATAGGTCACCTGGTCATAGAAGGAAATGAGATTAGTCAAGCAAGACCTACCTGCAACAAACTCATGCTGGCTATCCCTCAAGATGTTGCCATCGGCCAGTCCATTGAGAATGGCCTCTTTGATGATTTTTTCTAAGACCTTCCCCAGAATAGAGGTCAGGCTGATGGACCTGTAGTTTTCCAAATCCACTTTCCTCTCCTTTCTTGAAGATAGGTACCACATTGGCCTTCTTCCGATTTTTGGGCACTTCACCAGAGTGCCAGGAGTTCTCGAAGATCCATGCCAGGGGCTGCGCTATGATGCTAGCCAGCTCCTTGAGTACCTTGGGGTGTAAACCATCAGGGCTGGTTGACTTGAAGGTGTCCAGCCTCTTAAGGTGTTCCTTCATGAGGTCAGCATTGATGGACAGCAAGGAATCTCCCTCACCCGGGCCTTCCCATCCCATAATGGGCAGGAGCATCCCGTGGGATAGATGAAAGAACAATGCAAAGTACCCACTTAGTATGTTGGATTTTTCCTGGGCTTCAGTTGTCAGTTGTCCCTTCTGGTTTAGCAGGGGTCCAGTGTTGCCCTTGCTTTTCCTCCAGCTCCCCACATATCTAAAAAAGGACTTTTTATTATCCTTGATACTTGTAGCTTGTTGGAGTTCAGTCACAGCCTTGATTTTCCTTATTTGCTCCCTGCAGGTCTGGACAATTGTGGAATATTCCTCCTTGAAAGTGGATCCCATCCTTCATCCTTTGTAGGTTTTTCTTTTTAGCTGGAGGAGGTCCGCTAGTTCCCTGGAGAGCCAAGGGGGCTGCTGTGCCCTTTTGCTGCCTTTCCTCCGAGACGGAAGAGCATTAGCTTGTGCATCAAGGATCACTCCCTTGAGGAGCAACCACTCTTCCTGAACTCCCCTCCCCTTGGGTTGTGGTCCCTTAGGGCCTCATCGACAAGTCTCCTGAGCTTGTCAAAGTCAGCTTTCCTGAAGTTGAGGACTTCTGTATTGCTGACTGTCTTGCCAGCTTTACAGTACATGGTGAAGGTGATCAGTTCATGGTCGCTGTCACCCAGCTTCCCATCAATTGTTAGGTTGCCAATTAGGTCATCCCTGGTTGCCAGTACCAGGTCGAGCATCGCTTTACCTCTTGTTGGCCCATAGACTCCTTGTGTCAGATAGAGGTCATCCACACATGAGAGGAAGCTTTGCAGCCACTTGGATTTAGCTGAGTGCTGTTCCCATGAGATGTCTGGGTAGTTGAAGTCTCCTATGACAACCATGGACCGGGAGACTGCAGCCTCATCCAATTCCCTGGCGAACTCCTGGTCAAGCTCTTGACTTTGGGTGGGAGGTCTGTAATAGACTCCCACCATTGTGTCCTCTGAACTTTGTTCCCCATGGATTTTAACCCAGAGGGCCTCCAGTCATCCCCCTTGTCACCAATATTTACTTGCAGGGATGCGTAGCTCTCCTTGACATAGAAAAATACACCCCCGCCCCTTTTGTCCACTCGATCTCTCCTGTACAGGGTATAGCCATCTATACCCATGGTCAAGTCATGGGTGGAGTCCTGGCATTCATGTACAGGCAGGCAAGTGTCCCCTTGGGGGCCCCAGCTTTGCCTGCAGATTGTTCCAGGGCTGGGGCATGGGTGGGCTCCCTCAAGTTCCTTGACCTGCTGGCTTTGCAAGGATTGGTCAGTGGACCAGCAGTGGCGGTAGTCCCCCCGTTCCCCAGTGGACTTAGTTTAAAGCCCAGTGGAGCAGGTCAGCCAGTCTGGCTGAGAAGAGCCTCCTCCCCAGCAGAGAGAGGTGGAGGCCATCTCTTCCCAGCAGCTCGCTGCCTCTCTCACTAAAGAGCGGACTGTGGTCATGGAAGCCAAAGCCTTCCCGACAACACCAGCACCACAGTCCTTGGCTTACTACCTGGATCCTTCTCTCCCTCCTCAGCCCATAGCCTGAGACTGGGAGGATCAAAGAAAACACCACCTGTGCCCTGAGACCCTTTAGCCCCGCTCCCAAATCCTACTACAGAGTGCTTCATGACCCAGCTGTCTCTCTGGCTGAGTCAGCAACTTCCATTTCTGGGCATACCCCATTTACCTGTTCCAGGTCTCTTTTTATATTGGAGCTAATGCTTCCTCCCTCTCCCCTCCAGAAACACTGGGAAAAGAAGGATCCCTGCATGGTTCTTTGCAGCCTCGGGGCTGGGGTGGATGCTTGCAACTCTGGTGAGTTAATCTTTGCCCCTGGTGGCTCTTCTCTTTCCTTACCGGAATCATGGATAGGGGCACACACACTGGACGTTGCACGGGTGGTACCTGGGGACCCGGGGTTGGGGGAGGGCAGCTCCTCTCTAAACATGCCCTCCATTCACTGGGTCTCCACAGTATCCTAATGGCACTATCTGGCCAAGTCAAGGAATTCCCTTGTGCTGGCCATGATGTTCCAGTGAGCTGCTGCCTCTCACTCTTCAACCTTTCTATACAACTCCCAGAGTTCATCTCACCATCCATCTGTGGACCATACTCATGATTATGAGGCCATCACCAAATTCTCCATCAAACTTTCTCTGTGGTGGTGTTCACACATTCCCTCAGCTCTGGTCTGTGCTGGTGTTCATGCTTCAGGTGCATATCCCTGCCTCCCAGTGGCTGCGGTAGGTGGTAACAGGAATGGGGACAGAAGGGCGGTGGGGAGGTGCTCATGGTCAATGATCTCATCCACATTCCCTGTAGTGGATGGACTATTGGCAATTGCCAAGCAGCATCCCTGCCACTTGGCAAATTAATACAGCCACCCACAAAGGATGATTATGCAGGAACCCAGATGTCTCCCCAGTCCACTGAGGAGCTCATTGTATATCTCTCAGCAGCACAGATTCCTGCCACTAAATGTATTAATACTCCCCTACAAGCAACTTTAAGAGAGGACACAGCATGTCCACCCCATGTAAGCAAAACATTGTGTGACTGCAAGCTTACAAAACACCCTCCTTCCTGCCTTGCTGCACTTGGCCTTGGTGCAAAATCAGGGCTAGATCTATGTAAGGTCTAGTCACCCAAGCTAATTCAACGCTCTTTCCCCATAACTTACAAGTCCAGGTATGAATCCTCAGGCATCTCCAGCACCAATCTTTAGCTCTCTGGAATTTCTGGCATGTCACAATTTTGGAGACAGTACTATTTTGTAATCTGATACATCCTCCTCCTCTGGGTTATGTGGGCAAGGAATCGGAGAGAGTGGGGTCACAGTCAAGACAGCTTCATCTCAGCTGTCCCCATCCTACAGCTGCTGTTAGCACTCATCCCCCACCTCTGACTGGTTGCCTGAAGGCTGCAGTGGCAGGACAGTCTGTGGACTCTTGTGGGTTAGGTGATGCTATGGGCTCCTGCACCCCTGTCATCCTGAAGGATCAGAGGCAAGCATTGCTTGCATCCTTCATGAGAGTGCATGGCAGCTTTTCATAGAAGGGGACTATTGTGCATCCTGCCCCCAAATGAGAATTCTGGTCCTTGGCCTAATGGAAAGCATATTGCAGGGCTTTCATCTTGCTGCAGCACTGTGGCCAGTCCCACCTTCATTTCCTGGGCAATGGTCACAGAAACTGGCTTATTTCACTGATTTTCCAGCTGCTTCAGAAATGTTTGCTCCCCCCAAATATCAGTATAGTCTTCCAGTTCTTCCTGGGCTTAGTTTCGTGGTTGTTCAGGTCGAAAGGGACCTCAATAGATCATCGTGTCCAACTCCCTATCCTGGTCAGGAAAGAGTGCTGGGGTCATATGACCCCAGCCAGGTGCTTGTCTAGTCTCCTCTTAAAGACCCCCAAGGTAGGGGAGAGCACCACCTCCCTTGGAAGCCCATTCCAGATTCTGGCAACCCTTACCATTAAGAAGTTGTTTCTGATGTCCAACCTAAATCTGCTGTCTGTCAGTTTGTGGCTATTGTTCCTGGTTATTCCAAGGACTGTCCTGGTAAACAGAGCATCTCCTGTTTCTTGCTGTCTCCCCCCACCCCCCCGATGAATTTGTAAATGGCTACAAGATCACCTGTCAGCCTTCTCTTGTGGAGGCTAAAGAGATCCAGGTCCCTCAGTCTCTCCTCATAGGGCCTTACCTGCAGGCCCCTAACCATACTAGTGGCCCTCCTCTGGACCCTCTCAAGGTTATCCACATCCCTCTTGAAGTGTGGCATCCAGAACTGGATGCAGTACTCCAACTGCAGCCTGACCAATGCCACATAGAGAGGAAGTATCACCTCCCTGGACCTGTTTGTAATGCATCTGCTAATGCATGATAGAGTGCGGTTAGCTTTATTGATTACTTCATCACATTGATGGGTCATGTTCATCTCTGAGTCAACTATGACTCCGAGATCCCTTTCTGCCACTGTGCTGCTGAGAAGATCATCCTATAGCCTATAGGTGTATTGGGGATTCCTTCTCCCTAGATGCAGCACTTTGCACTTGTGTTTGTTGAACGGCATCCTATTTTTTTCTGCCCACTTTTCCAACATATCCAGGTCTGCCTAGGTTCAATCCCTTCCTACTAGTGTGTTTACCCCATAATTTCATGTCATCCATGAACTTGGACAGAGGGCTCTCCATGCCCTCATCCAAGTTGCTGATGAAAACATTGAATAGCAGATATCCAGGGGCTGACCCTTGGGGAACCCTACTGCCCACATCTTTCCAGATTGAGACTGGCCCATCCATAACCACTCTGTAGGTGTGACCCTTAAGCCAGTTTGCCATCCACCTGACCATGTAATCATCTATGTCACAGCCGCTCAGTTTGTTTATGAGAATAGAATGAGATACCATGTTGAAGGCGTTCTTAAAATCTAAGTAGATGACTTCTACCTTGACTCCTGCACCTAAGCATTTTGTGACCTGGTCATAAAAAGAAACAAGGTTAGTTAGGCAGGATCTACCTGCTATGAACCTGTGGTGGTTGCTCTTCAGCATTATTTTTTCTGCTGGGCTCCCACAAATGTGACCCTTGATAATTTTTTCAAAGGTGTTGGAGATTATGCTCACCTTAGTCGGGCCCACACCTTAGTCAGGGCTACACCTTAGGGATGTATCTGGCTGCTGCTCCAAGCCTGGAAGACATGGCTTGTTGTTCTTCATGCCTTCATTGAGTATATTTTCATGGCCAAAATGAGTCAGAGAGAGGAGTCCCTATGCTCTGACCAGAGCTGAGAGCAGTTATATAGACATGTGTGTGTAACCTTTTCATGCAAGTCTCAGTTTCCACATATGCATAACTGTGCAGGTATGAACTGTGTCTTGGTACCAGCACTCACAGAAATCTGCTTATGTGACCTTTCCTAACAGAACAACTTTGACATCCATAGCTTACCCCAAATTGTTCCCCAGATCCCCCATTCTCCAGAAGGATAATTGTTAATTGCTTGCTGCTGCACACACCCAAAAATTTTTGCCTGGCATCTTTGTGATGCAGCTTGAAAGGAATTGCATCTGTCCCTTCAGGCACCATCCCTGCCTGCCCCAGAAAAACTATCCAACCTATTGTGACAGGGGCCACCCCAGGGCTGAATACATCACTGAGCCACCCCATGTCTAAGGCAGTCTGCCCTCACTTTCCTGCCATGCTTTTGATGTTATTACAAATGTGATGTTTAAATGTGGGAGGCTGCCCATTTTTTGCTCTGATGCCTAGGGTCAAAATACAGGGCTCTGAACCTCTCATATTACCATATCCTATGTCTCACAGATGACATCTAAACTGCTGAAAACTCTGGCCCTTACTAGTCTGAACTCTGCCACTCTCTGGATCTCACCCATTCTGCCCTACTCCACACAGCCCTTTGGGTACCACCTAGGCCCTACTCTACACAGTCCTTTGGGCTACATTTCTCACACACTCCAACAAGCCTACACACAGTGATTTAGGCCACCCTCTGGCCCTACTCTATGTGGCCTACAGCTTTCTGCCCCGCACCAGGCTGGATTTGGCTTCTGGTCCCTCTCTGGGTCATACTCTACTTAAGGATCTTAAGTTCTCCCAGGCTTGTCCCAGCTCCACAGGCCTCTGCTCTCACAGGCTTGAATGGTGCTGCCCTTGTCCCTTCTATGGGGCAACCCACCAGGTCATGGGTGCTGGGGCTTACAGGCACCCCATCTCCACTTTTCACTGGGGAGGCAGAGGTGGGGACCACCCCACCACAGATGGCCCCACCACACCATCCTACCCCAGCAGGTGCAGTTTCAAGTCTTACCCAGGACCACAGGCTCCTAACACCCTTTCCTAGAGCCCTAATCAGTTCCTAACTTTAAAGTCTCTTATTCCCCTGGCCCACACTTACTCCAGACCCAATATCTCCCAGGCCCTCATCTGTGGTTCCTGCCACCAGGTAACCTTATGACACCAGTGGTCCTGGGTTGGGCCAGCTGGGGCACTAGGCTCTGGAGCTAGGGCAGAGATGTAATCCGTAACTACAAACCCCTGCCTGGAGCATGCAGGCTGCAGATTGAAACTCTGTCCTGGCTCCAGAGCAAGATGCCCCCAATCCAAGATTCCAGTAGCTTCGGAGCTGCCCTCTGCTCTGCTTTGCTCTGCTGTGCACCTTGCCAGTGTAGTAGAGGCTGGTCTCCATGGCAACCCTAGCCTTGAGCTTTCACAGTGCAGGTGCAGCTGAAGTCTCCATGGAGACTGGCCACAACCATGTGGGCAGGGGCTGCTGGGAAATGGAGTCTGGCTGCCAGCCAGATCAGCCATTTTTCCCACCACTGCCCTAGTGCAAACAGGAGATACTCTGAGCAAAATGGTAGTACCTGTTATGTCCTGCATAACAACATAGCTTCAGTGAATCCTGATGGAATCTCCAAGGACAACCACATGCTGTTGGACACCCTGGAGGTTTCCAACTGGAGAATGGAGGCACTCAATAATGCAGAGATACTGATACTGAATGCAATGCAGGCTATGATGAACCTACTACAAAGATGCCAACACAGGGTAGCATCTTATGTCTTGCTATACCAGTTGATGGTCCTTGAGTTGGAGTTAGAGAACTGAGAGGAAGCCTTGGATCTTGAGGCTGATATGGTTCTGTAGATTAATCTACGGAGCTATGATCATGAGGTCTGGGCCCATGCAAGCAGCTCTGACTGGTTGGGGTGCATCGTACTCTTGACTTGGGATAATTAACAGTGACTTGAGAGCTTCCACATGAGCAGGAACACATTTGTGCACATAGTCTTGCTGCTGTTGCTACACATTGAGCACCATGACGCTGTTATGCATCACCCCATCATGCCAGAAAAGAGAGTGGCCATAGCCATCATGAAACTGGCCACTCCCACTGGCTTCCACTTAATCAAGAACCAGTTTGGCATGGCTTCCTGCATGGCTGGGGTGGCAATACATGAGGTATGCCAGCTGCTGCAGGATGTCACTGCGAACAGCTTCATCTGCCTCCATAACCTCAGGGAAGTTGTTGAAGGCTTCAAGGCCATGGACAGCTTGCACATCCTAGTCCTACTCCAATCCCAGGGGAGCTGGTCATTTACCAACAAGAAGGAATTTGCCTTGGTGATCCTCCAGGCTGTGATTGATCACTGAAGATGTGTCAGTAACTTTATACATGCTGGGTAGGCAGAGCTCATGATGCACATGTCTTTTGAAACTTGCCACTGCGTGGCATAATGGCAAAAGGACAGTATTCACCGGGGTCCCTGATGCAGTGATCCAGGGTATTGTCATGCCCCTGCTTATCATAGAGGATGTGAATTACCCACTCCTGTCCTGGCTCACGAAGCCATATGGACGCAAGTTACTGACCAGCAAAAGATGGTATCTAAGTACTACCTTAGCGAATGCTGGATGATTGTTAAATGCAGCCTTGGCCATCTGAAAGCACAGTGGAGGCCTGTGACCAAGGAGCCAGCAAACAGGGACTGCAAACAGGGAAGGCGGTTTGCAGGCAGTTCCTGGAGGCCAGAGAAGGAGGAGAGAAGCCAGGCACAAGATCCACCCAGGAAATGTAAGTGATCCAGCTGCCCATATCTTTGGTTTTTATGAGTGTTTGTTTGGTGGGCTGTGTGTTCTCTGAGAAGCTGGGAGTGATTGTTGACTGCTGAGTGATTGCTGATTATTGTGGAAATGCTGCCTGGGCCTGACAGGAGCCCTAGCAAAGGAGTGAGTCAGCTCAGGCCCAGAAGGGTATAAAAGGAGACTCCCCAAGTGGCCAGGGAGCCAAAGAACAGGGACTGCAAACAGGGCAAGCAGTTTGCAGAAAGTTCTCAGGCCAATTTCTAGGCCAGTTCGTGGGTAGTAGCATAGCCTATTATCATACAATGGTGGGGACATGTTGTACCCACGGCTTCCCACCTTGGCCCCAACTGGTGCTCCCTTCCCTTGCGCCATTGAAGCCTCCACCCAGATGGAGCCTCCAACACTGGGCTGTGTGGGCTGCTTGGCACGGGTGCCAGCAACTTGGAATGGGAGCTAGGTTGCCCTCACCTGGGGTATATGATCCTTAGTGAGGTCCCTGGAGCCCAAGGGACTGAGCTCCAGGCCCAGGTAGGCAGATTTCATGCCATCAGGGCCCATGAGCAGGAGACTGATGACTACTACAGTCAGGCTCTTCTTCTGAAGAATGAAGAAGAGGAGAAGAAGATAGAGGAGAAAGTGGCAAACAAGAAGGCTGGCTGAAAAGACCCACCCAGAGCTACCTGGAAGACAGTCATTTCAGGCTCCATGACATGCAGGGCTAGGGCTAGGTATGCTCCCCTCACCCTGCACAAAGAGTCTCTGATGGAGACACCAGAGGAGGAGGTGGGTAGTCAGTGAACTGCCACCCCCAAGAGGAGAAGCAGGGTGGTGATGGTGGGGGACTTCCTCCTATGGGGCACCAAGGGACCCATCAGCCATCCGGACCCCCTAGCCCATAAGGTCTGCAGCCTCCCTGGGGTCCGCTTCTGGGATGTTGCGGAGAGGATCCCTAGTCTTGTCCAGCCCTCTGACCACTACCCCATGCTCCTCATCCACATGGGAACGAATGACACAGCCAGAAGTAATCTGGACTGGGTCATGAGTGACTACAGGGCTCTGGGGACTGGGCTCAGTGGGTTGGGGATGCAAGTAGTCTTTTCCTCTGTGCTCCCCATTGTGGGACATGGACCTAGGAGGGAAGGATGCATTGAAGAAGTGAACTGATGACTCCGGCGGTGGTGCTACCGAGAGGGCTTTGGCTTCTTCAACCACAGCACACACCCCAGGGAGAGAGGAATCCTGGGAAGGAACCGCATTCACTTCGTGAAGAGGTAAGTCCCTGTTCTCAGCCACAATGGCCGATCTTCTTGATAGGGCTTTAAACTAAGATTGCCAGGGGATGGGGAAACACTGACTAGAGCATTCCCAGGGACTGGCACACAAGAAAGCTCCAAAGTTAGGGACAATAGAAGAGCCACTTTAGTAAGAGCTGAGGGAATGGTTCTTCCTCAATGTGACAGGAAATCAAGGGTCTCAACTGGAGGACTCAGGTACACTAATGTCAGAAGCATGGGCAACAAGCAGGAGGAGCTAGCCCTCCTACTCTCCAGTG
>NW_017728964.1:1992981-1999940 GCF_001723915.1 Gavialis gangeticus
GAGGGAGGGAGGGTGCTGTGAGAGAGCCCTAACTGTAGGTGTATATTACAGACCACCAAACCAGGGGGAGGAGCTTGAACTGAAGTTCTCTTGAGAAGTGGCAGAGGCCACACATGCACAAGACATGGTTGTCACAGGTGACTTCAATTACCCAGACATCTCTTGGGAGGAACACTGGGCTGAGTTGGATCAGTCGTGTTTCTTCCTGACCTGTATCAAAGATCTCTATCTGACTCAGGAAATGCACAGGCCAACCAAAGGTAACACTCTTCTAGACTTGGTCTTGGCCAAAGGAGACAATTTGGTGAGTGACTTGAATATAGAGGGTAGCCTTGGCAACAGCGATCATGAAACCATCATGTTCACTGTCTGTCACAAGGTAAGAAAATTAGCTAACAGGGTTGAAGTTCTGGACTTCAAAAAAGTGAATTTCAACAGACTCAGGGCAATAGTAGGGGCAGCGTTGTGGGACCAGGGACTGAAGGTGAAAGGAGTGCACAAAGAAGGGTCGTTCCTCTAGAACATGATCCTCAAAACACAAAAGAAGTCCATTCCCATGTGGAGGAAAGGTAGCAGAAGGGCTGAGAAGCTCTCTTGGCTTAATAGAGATATCATGGTTCTCTTGAAGAAGAAGAATGAGGCATACAAACAATGAAAGCTTAGGACAGTCCCCAAGGAGGATTATACAAAAATGGTCCACGCTTGTAGGGAGCAGATTAGAAAGGCTAAGGCGGCAACTGAATTTAAACTAGCAACAGAAATCAAGAACAATAAGAAGTCCTTCTTTAGGTAGATAGGGAACAGGAGGAAAACAAATGGAAGTGTGGGGCCATTGCTTAACAACTCAGGAGAGCTGGTTACCAACACTCAGGAGAAAACTGAACTCCTGAATGACTACTTTACTTCAGTATTTCACTGAACTAAGAGAAAAATCATACTAGGTAAGGTTCAGAATGGGCATGGTGGGAATGACCACCTTCCTACTGTTGAGATTGAGCTGGTGCAAGATCAGTTAAAAAACTTCGACATTTTTAGGTCAGCGGGGCTGGACAAACTTTATCCGTGAGTGCTGAAGGAGCTGGCCAAAGTCATTGCAGGACCTCTGGTGAAACTCTTCCAAAACTCATGGTGCCTGGGGGAGGTCTCTGATAACTGGAAGAGGACCAATGTTCTGCCCATCTTCAAGAAGGGGAGGACAGAGGACCCAGGCAACTATAGGCCAATTAGCCTAACTTCTATCCCAGGGAAAATCCTGGAAAAATTCATCAAGGAGTCTATGTGCAACGTGCTTGCAGAAAGTAGGATTCTGAACGACAGCTAGCATGGCTTCATCGCAGGCAGGTCATGTCTTACTGATCTCATCTGCTTCTATGAATAATATATATAACTATAAATAAAATAAAAGCTTTTGTTGCAACATTTCTGTGTGTCTAATAAGTACATTTTCCCTAGTGGGGAGAGCAGGCTGTGGTGATGGTGGGCAAGGGGAGGCGCTGAAGTGGGCTGAAATCTACAGGTTTTCCTTTGCTTTGTCTGTATGGGAGGAAATGCAGCAAGGACATTAAAATGCATTACCTACTTCTGGTCACTTTAACTTGATGCCCAATATGCACATGAAGAAATAAGAAATTCAAGGAGTGCTCATTTGTGTGTATAAGTGCTCAGAGAATTTCAGTGCCCTGTTTAGAGTGGGGGGAGGTGATAATGAAGTGGCTCTCTGCTTCTGGGGGTGGAGTATGTCCAGTCAGAAGGCCAGGGTCTTTTGTTAGCTGGGGGTGGGGGGATGTGGATGGGAACAGAGGCCTGAACAGAGACATGGCAAGCAGCGTCAGGATGCAAGGGAAACATTGAATGAAACAATGACCCCCAGCAGTGCAGGAATGTGAACACAGGAATGTGAGTGCAGAAGAGGGGGTTCCAGGCATCTTCTGGGATTGGGACTCCTGTGAGATAATGCAGGGAGCACATTATCAGAGTTCCAATTAGTATACCACAACACTTCAATAGACATGGGATGTGCTTTGAGAAGTTCAGTGCCCTGTTAGTAGGGGTGGTTGTTTGAGTGAAATAAAAAAACCAAGCAGATTTATACACAAAATAAAGTTGATGACATAGAAATAGTAAAATAAAAGATAAGATCAGAATAAAAATAAAGATAGGAATGAAAAAGAATAAGAATAAAATAAGAATACAAAATTAAAAAACATTGGTGTAAACATTCAAAAAAGTTTTTAAAAATAGAGGTAAAATGTGTTAAAGTTAACAAAACTAATTAAATATATTAATGATATTTAATTAAATTATTTAAACTAATGAAATTGCACCACTCCCAGTCATCTGCATATATCACTAAACTGTGAGCTATATACATTATTAGTCTGTAGCAGGGATTAGCAGTGTGCTGCTCCCCCTGCTGTAATTTAGTATGAAGAGATCAGCAGGGTGGATTCTTGTGCAGTGTCCCCTGCAGTAATGTACTGTGAATAGCTCACTGAGCATTTCATGAGATTTAAAACCTATGAGTGATGCAAAAGTTAAACCCACCATTTCAATTTAGGGGGCATGGAATACACCCCTGAAGGGCTAAACCTCTGTCACGTGTGCAAGCGCCCCTGAAGGGTAAATGATTTCATTATCTGGTGCCAAGAAATTGTTGGGGTGGGTAGAGCCCAGCTGATGAGGCTCTGCACTGTATAGGAAATGCAAGGTGTGGGGCAGGGGGCAAGCCTGATCCTGCCTCCTGCAGTATTCCCCCAGATGCCCCCCACCCACTTAGCCAGCATCCCCTGACTGGTTGGTGTCCTGAGACCTGAGCAGCAGCTGCCTCAGCAGCTCTGGGAAAGTTTAAATTAACTGCGTGTAACCATGGTTCTTTTATCACTCACAGACATGACTTCCTGGGATGAGCCAGGGGGTGGAAATGTAAATGTATTATATATACTATAAGGAAATTACCACGGTTAGAAAATGTTGTTATGGGTTTTAATGGAGTTTAATATACAGGACTGTTATGGGGTCCTCTGGGATAAAGAACAAGAGATGCCTTCAAAGCCTTGCTTTTCTGGGCTGTGTATTCCCTCTCAAGCCTGATTTGAAGCCAGGTTTGAACCCTTCCTTAAGGAATTAAACAGACACCAGGCGCTTCATGTGGGTTACTTTTTGGCTGGGCTGGCTAGGGGGCAGGGACTTGAGGGGAGAATCAAAATGCACTGATTGATCAACTGTCAATGGCTGGAAATTCAAACCTCCTGGCAAGGCACAGGTCTGGTCTGATCATAATCTCCCTGACCAAGCTGACTGCTCCAGCTAGCTTTGGATCTTTGAGATGGTGGCTGGCAGAGTCACAGCAATAATTGCACTGTTTAAAGTGTCCCAACAGAAGAAGCACAGGCATTGTCTGCTGCTGGCCCTACTGGCTAACTACATTGAGGCCAGTGACACTGCCGTGGATGTCCTGATGGCCATGCTGCATGAGGCACAGGATGACTGCTTTGAAGCTGCAGTTCTGCATGTCCACTTTTGGATCTCGCTGATGCTTTGGGTTCTACCTGTGAGCTTGTAGCAGGGGAAGCAGCTTGTGTTCGGGACCTGGGATGATGACCAATGCAGACAGAATTTCAGAATGACCCATGGCATGTTCAAGGACATTTGCTCTGAGCTTGACCTACCCTCCCTCCCCCCCACTCCAGTGCAGGACATGAGGCTTCAGCATATTGTGTTCATGGAAATGTGGGTTGCAATGGAAGCTGGCAAATCCTTGGAAAATGGCCCTAACCATGTGGACAGTGGCTGCTGGAAAATGGAGTCTGGCTGCAAGCCAGATCCACTGTTTTTCCCACCCCTTTTTTACCTGGATCTGCTCTGTCACCCTCCCATGCACCCACACAATGGCACAGTGCCATGCCCAGAGGGAATTCTCCTGATGGCCTCAGCCCTGCATTCAGCTCTGCAGGGACCAGGTGGCACAGCAGAGCAAGAAGGGTCTTCCAAAACTGGCTGCAGGGGTGTGTCATGAAAAAAGTGAGCTACTCCAAATTGAGGGGGCCTTGGTTTACAATCTAACCCATGCCCTTACTGGGCTTAGCTACCCCCTCAGAGACACAGGGGCCCAAGCTTTAAGGCCAGGGGATGGTGGAAACAGCAGATCAAAAGAGTCTGTGGGTATTTTGTAACCTGTCCCGGGTCCCTGCAACTTTTAGAGAAGACCCTGGATTTTTCTGAGGAAGTTGCACAGACCTGAGTATCATCTTGCCAAGCTTTTCAGGAGCAGAAACCTCCAGCTTGTTCCCTGAGCCCTTAGGTCAGCACCCACATAATGCTGAATGTTACATGGCTCTGTAGACACCATACAGCCTCCTCTCCCAACTGAAATCAGGGTCTCCCCATCATGCCACAAAGCTCCAACTACAGTCATCTCTCCTTCCCCACTCTTTCTGCCAGGCACTACCCAGACCCTCAAAGGAGACCAGGGTCTCAACCCTCAGGAGCATCACACACCTGAGCTCCTACAAGCAGTGGCTTACTTCCACATATATCAATGTGTTGTCACACAGAGCGGCATCACCATGCATGGAGATAGCCCTGTGGGAGGTGGATGAACGCCACTCCTCCCCACTCCCTCGTGAGGCTCAGAACTGATGCAGCGGGCCTTTGCAGGTCTACACTACAGTTTAGTTTAGATATTATGAAAAAGTTTCTCACTAGGAGGGTGAGAAACAGGTTACCTAGAGAGGTGGTGGAATATCCATGTTTGGAGGTTTTTAAGGCCTGGCTTGACAAATCTCTGGCTGGAGTGATCTCGTTGAGGATGGCCCTGCTTTGAGCAGGGCGTTGAACTAAATGACCTCTTGAGGTCCCTTCCAACCCTACTTTTCTATGATTCTACACTTTCTTTCAGGTGACTTATGAAACAGGAGGTAGGCCAATTAAAAGGCCGTTAAGTTCAAGGAGAAGAGCAGCAGAGGGGATGTCATGGTGGCATCTGCTATAGGTCACCAAACCAAGAGGAAGAAGTGGGCAATGCCTCCTTTACACAACTTATTGAAACTTCCAAATGACAAGACCTGGTTCTCATGGGGGACTTTAATTATTAAAAAACCTGATGGGAGGGAAACACAGCAGTGCAAAAGCTTCTCTTCCCAGTTCTTCTCTTCCCAGTGTTTTCCCCGTCTTGCAAGCTTTTAAAGAGTCCTCCACCTCTCTCATACTTAACTTCTGCAATTTTCATTTCTTTCATCCTCGGTTCTTTTCTTTATCCACTCAAGGAACACTCTCATTTTTCTTCCATCCACCCCTCTTATTTTGTACAGCTCATCATAAAAGTCCACTGCTGAATCCAACACCTTCTCCCTCTCTTCTGCTTGGATATCTTCCTCAGTTCTCACTGCTTTCAGTCCCTTCCTTCTTTTTCTCAATTTCACTCTAAAATACTTATACCATCCTTCTCCCTTCTCCATCCAAGGTGCTCTATTCAGAAAGATTTTTTTCATCCATTTTCCTTTAGAACCATTCTTCAGTCCATTACTTTACATCTTCCATTTATGTTCCTTGTACTCCTTTTACTTCCTCCTTTAATTACTATTTCCTTGCCTGCAGTTCTTCTAGTGCTTCCATCCTCTTCTTCAGTTCTCTTCAACCAGTATTTTTGTTAATTCTCTTGTTCATTTCTTGATCATTGTCCACCACTCTCAGACCCTTCAGCATCCTCCATCCTTTAAGCAGTTTCACATATTCTTGACCTAATAATTGAACATTTAACTTCCACATCTATTTCCCCCTGCTTTTGCTTTTGTCTAAGCTCACTTCCATTCTCAACATCTAGTGATCACTGAAGGCCACATCTACAATCTCCTTACCAACTCCTATCCCATTTGATGTTAATACAAAATCAACCCTTGACCCCTGTCTCCCACTTGGTTCCATTCTCATAATCACTTTTTCACCAACCTATACATCTTTTGAGTCTCCTTCTGTTATTATATTAATCAATACTTTTGATTAGTTGTCTAGATCTCCCTCCCCTCCACCCCTGCTCCTATCCCCCTCCTCAAAAATACAATTCAAATCCCCCATCTAACCTTGTTGCCTACCTCCACCTACATACACCTCTAATTTCTTAAACAGAGAAATCTTTCCTTCTCTTTCAGCTGGTGCATATATATAAAAAAACTCTACCACTTTCTTTTCAAACTCCACCACCATCCATTACACTCTCTCTTCCACAATCACTTGCACCTTGCCACACTCTCACTCTTGAACAAAATCATGACTCCATCCACTTTGTTTACATCTGACCCCACCCACAAGGATGTACCCTCTCCTCATCGTTTTACAAATTCCTTGTAATCCTTCTCTCATGGGACTCCAAATGCCACTAAACATCATGTTCACCTTGACCTCACAAAATATTGGCATAATCTTATCCCACCTGATATTTTCAGCAGCAGTAAAGGTGATCCCACTGGACAGTTATCCATTCAGGTACCATTTCTAGCCCCCTCCACATGTGGGGTGAGCAGAATGGATCCTGATGACGGTTACTCAGTCAAAGCTGCAAAATCATGTTCCTGTCTTGTCCAAGTGCTAGATGATCTTCTTGTAACTGCCGCCTTCATGCCCATGCATGACTATGGGCTTCCAGACCTTACAATCCTGCTCCCATCACCATTAGCTGGTCACAAAAAGACTTGAGGAATGTGCTGAAAAAGTTGTTTTTATGGAAGACAGCTGTGTGTGACTTCTTTTTTCATGAAGAAGCTGCTGCACATCAGCTGTGGGGCAGAGCTGTACTGCTATCTAGTGTGTCCACAGGTGGCAGATTGTGAAATGACCTTCAGGGAAAGTTACCTGTGAAATAAGAAGGAATAACAGACTCATAAGCAGTTGCAGACCAAGCTTCATAGTTGCATAGTTAGTAGGAATGAAAGGGACCTGAGCAGATCATCAAGTCCGACCCCCTG
>NW_017728964.1:2030810-2031373 GCF_001723915.1 Gavialis gangeticus
TGCTCCAGAATAAAAGAGACTAGTTATTTCAAAAGAGAAGTGGGTAAAGGGGCAATGTGGGGTGTATGGGTGGTTGTGTGGGGGGGATGTGGGTTGTGTGGATGGGTTTATGGATGTGGGGCTTTTGGGAAGGCCTGAGGGGTCATTGGGACCATTGCCCAGCTGCAGGCACAGCCCCGTGGTGGCACAGTGCTGCCTCACCAGGACAGTGTGTACATGCTGAACGGACCTAACCCAGCCTGGCCCAGTCCTGCCCACTATCTCATTACTTTGGACAGGACTGGGGTGGCTCCTGCCACCACCAATCCAAAGCCAGAAGCTAGTGGGGCAGGCCACGCTGGGCTGGGTCCATTCAGCATGTACATACCCTCTGGGTGAGGCAGTGCTGCACTGCTGTGGGGTTGTGCCTGCAGCTGGACATGGCCCCAATGACTTGGCTGGCTGATGCTGCCAGCACTGCAGGGGGTGGGGCAAGGGGAGGCATGTGGCAGCCCCGCCTTAAGCCTCCCCACAACCCTCCCCACACCAACCCTGTATCCCTCCCACACCCCCACCACTTCTCA
>NW_017728964.1:2036373-2038413 GCF_001723915.1 Gavialis gangeticus
AGGGGAGGCATGTGGCAGCCCCGCCTTAAGCCTCCCCACAACCCTCCCCACACCAACCCTGTATCCCTCCCACACCCCCACCACTTCTCACATCCCCCCACACTCACCCATATACCCGACACGCACAACCCCCCCACCCCCATGTCCCTGCTTACTAGGAACAGCACCCAGGTCCAATCCATCACTGCAGCCTTGCCCCATTCCTATTTGCCCCAGCATGCTAATGCAGCATGCTGGGGCAACAAGAGCACCATAGAGTCACTCTGGCTGGATGCCAGAACATCTCTCTGGAGGACTCAGCCTTCAGTTGTGTCAGGGCACATTCCTAGCCCATGCCCTGCATCACTTTGTTTCTGCAGGGGTTTTTCAATACCTGGATTTCCAGGTATCAAATTTAGAGCCTGCACTGCAAATATGCAGTGCAGGGAACATTTTCCTGTTCCCAGTGTGCCTCTTGTGGCATCTCGAACTGCTTTGAGACACAACAACTGGCATATGTGTGCTCATCTGGACATGCCCATAGTGATTAAAGACTGTTGTAAAGGCAGTTTTACAAATCCCACAGTCAGAGATCTGCTTCTGTGTAAACCAAGCCAAGAAGAATTGTTTGGTAAATAGTTTTAGTTTACTCACAGAAGGCTGCTCAATCTCCCTCTTATAAGTAGCAACATGCTTTCCTGCTATTACATAGGACTTATTGGATGAATTAATAAATTCTGTGTAACCAGGGAGCCAGGGGGCACTGTGGACTAAAGCAACTCTAAGTCTAACATGATTCTGCTATTTTGGGAGATTTTTTAAAACATTTTCTTTGTTAAAATTCACCAGAACCTTACAAAAATTATACTTGGGCCTACTATATTTCCTTCTTTATACATAGGTAAGCTCTCACTACCCTTCATTGTGAGGAGCCATCAAAAATCCTCAAATATCAGCCAGCCTCTTGGCTTACAGATGGAAGCCTAAGCCTCTCTTGTAAGATCTGAGGGAAATACTTGGCTTCTCTGATGCAGGCAATGGCTACAGAGATATTGGGCATTAAAATTACATTGAGTAAGACTCAGAAATTTGTTCTGAACCTCCAGGTTTTGCTGGATGCCCTGATGAAGTGGATTTGGGAGTGGAGGGCAGTTTTTTTGCCTGTTTGAGGACTGAGCTGTTAAAATGGCTGAGCAGATGGGCTTTTGCAATAGGGAGCTGCATACCCTGAGGGAATTTGTATACATGCACATGCCACAGTGGCAGGCACTTTTTTTAAAGTGCCCAGCACTGTGGCACATACAGTTGTATAAGCAGTGACATCTGCATTGAGAAAATGATGGTGGCGTGCTTTTGAACTAAAACACATCAGAGGTGCTTTAGTTCAAAAGTGCACTGCTGCCATTTTCTGCACATTGATGCGCATTTCACCACTTATACAACTGCACACAGTGAAGTGCAGTTTGTATCAAGTGGCAGATCTCTGGCATGTCACAGAATGAAAATGTATGTGTACAAACATCCTGAGAGACAAAGTGCTAGGCCTGAAGCATTTAGGAGAGACAAAATTCACATTACTAGGGTGATTCAGGGGTCTAAAAAAGGTAATCCCACTGTGTTTGTAACAAAAATACTTATCAGCATTTCAAAATTCCCCTCAGACATTTATTGGAGATAGAGGACTCACCAGTCTTACTGGAGGATGCCTGATCTGGGAGGAAAACCTAGAGCCTTACACCCAAGTTCCTGTCATTTCCCATGAAAAAAGAGAGTGCTCAATGCTGCCAAAGAACTCAGAAAGCTGACATGGAGGTGAGCCTGGCATTTATATAATGCTGTTTCCTGATCTTCCCCATTAGGTCACTGAAAAGCAGGCTCTGTTTAAACCAGCAAAATTATAGTCCAGAAGCAAGCAGCTGAGATACTTTATAAGGTATTCTGCCATCCTGAATATGATTCAGCGAGGGAAAACCTTTACTTTCTCTGAACCTAAGGAAGCAGAAACCTTTATTGAAGCAATACCATCAGGAGAGGGCAAATCTATGGAAATTTTGAATTGTA
>NW_017728964.1:2038572-2039639 GCF_001723915.1 Gavialis gangeticus
TTCCCCCCCAACCCCCCCCCCAACCCATAAAACAAATGGAAAATGTGCTTATTAATGGGGGGTATTCATATATTTTTGATAACGTTTATCTTCATTGTCACAGAGTGGTAGACAGGGTTGGGTTGCAAATGTTTAAACTTTCCTGGTAGATATAATGCGCAGTCTACATGTGAATTTAGTCACAACTAAATTTACTGTGCAGTAAGCTACTGAGCAGTAAGTGATTTTAGCTAGGTGTCTACACATGCAGCAACCTGCCAGGTCCCTCCAGCCCTGCTAGGCACCCCTGTGGCCACCAGAGGGAGCTCCAGCCTCTGGCCCAGCTGCCAGCACCTGGCAGCCACATTTTGAAGCCAGCCCCAGCTGCCAGCACTTGGCAGCTGTCTTTAAAACTTAGCCCTGCTCTCTGGGTAGCCCGTTCCTGTGCCTCAAAACTCAGCAAGTCCCAAACTTTTGTTGCAATGGTCCTAGTACTAATTCCCTTGATGAGCAGACCCCACCATAGTTTTGGGCATTACAGGGATCTTTGGCTTAGGTAAAAGAAGCATTGCTGCAGAGCAAATGAGCAGGTAAAGGGGAAGGAAGAGTAAGTGAGGTTCAGAGAAAGAGTATAGCAACCAGCTTGACCCTAAAAATTGTTTATTGCCAGATATATGAACTTACGATGATACCAGTAGTAATTGCCATACAACAGAGACAAATAAAACAGTTACAGTATTACATAGTTTCAGTTAGGTATTTGGGGAAGTCTAGCTCAAGTTTGATTAGCAAAAGTCCAGTTTACAAAGCGGTGCCTGGAGCAAGAGAGCAATAAGTCAGGGTCCTGGAGTCCGAGAGAGAGAGACAGTTGGAATCTCGCCACTCCACGAAGCTTGAACCAGTCGAGGTTGCCAGGTGTTGTTGGAGCTTGAAGACAGGAAGAGCCCTCAGCACGATCAATGCAGGGATTCCAGGCAGAAAAGGAGTGGAACTGGTGCAGGTTTTGGATCCAAGCACCAGGACAGAAACTTGAGCTTGGGTAGGGGTTTTTGTAGAGAACTAACAATGGCTCAAGGGAGAGCACCAGG
>NW_017728964.1:2039724-2055128 GCF_001723915.1 Gavialis gangeticus
GTAGATGTGGGTTGATTAGCATTTGGAGCAGGGATCCCCCATCATGCAGTGCTCCCCTGCTTCTCTGGTCCCAAAATTCAGTGTAGTCCTTGCCTTGGAATCTCTGTTCTCCATCCTGAATGCTAATGCAGATGCATTCCTGTACCAGCTCCCATTTAAATGAGTTGTCACCTGGTTCCATCTCGGATGCAAACGAGACCAGGGGAGTTGCTCCACTCTTATCACCCTTTTCTGGAGGGCTTTAGATGTGTCTCCCACTGCATCTTCATTGTCTTTTGTAAGTCCTTCCTCTAATCATTTCTAGTTCAGGCAGAGGTGGGGAGGGGGTGAATCTTTTGTGAGTCAGGCAGGCTGCAGTACTGTGCCAGAGTTCCCCAAGGACACAGAGATGAGAGGTAACAGACCACAGGGATGTTCCTTAACCCCTTCTCTCCTGGTTGCCCATGCCTGTGCTGCAAAAACCCTGCTCTATAAGGGGCCACATCACTTCCAGTAACAGGTCAAAGTTTCCCTCTTATGTGAGGCCTAAGGAGTGTCAAGTACAGGGGCAATACTACATCCTAGGTCTTGCACCTCATGCTTTTATTGATGTGTCCAAAAAATGAACTTGCATTTTGTGCAGCTGCATCATACTCCAGACTCGTATTGAGTTTCTGATATACCCAGATCCTTCTCTGCAGTGCTGCCTTTCAGCCAAGGGTAATCTATTTTGTATTTGCATTTACATTTATCGTTCCTGAGGAGTAGCTCCTTGCATTTATCAGCACTGAACTTCATTCTGTTAGTTCTTATCCAGCTTTCCAATCTCTCAAGATCCTTCTGAATTATGCTTCCATCCTTCAGTGTGTTCACAGTGCTTCTCAGTTGCATGTTATCCACAGACTTCTTTAAGAAGCTTTCTATGACAGCATCCAAATCATTAATAAACATGTTGAACAGCACTGGGCCAAGGACAAACTCCTGTGGGATTCCACTCAAAATCTCCTGCCATGCTAGCATGGATCCATTTATAATTACCCTTTGCTTGTGGCTATCAAGCTATTTGTCTAGCCACCTTATAGTAGTTGTATCCAGAACACATTTTTCCAATTTGTTAATAAAAGGTCATGAGGGACCTCACCATTCCCTTCATTCACCTGAGTAGTTACTTTGTCAGGAGGAAATCTTTGACAAAGGATCAAAGGAAAGTTATTAAACTCATATGTCAGACCGGGGTTTAGTAGATATTTGGTAAATAGTGAAACCAGCAATGAAAGATTATAGTTTTTCTTCAGTGCCTCTTTTAGTATATTTTAGAATTTACAACTTCTTATTTTCTCAAACCCCAAAATGCAATTGACACTGTTGTCAGTTCCTCACTTCGTTCTATAGCTGTTTCCAGCCATGCTGGGGTGGATCTTCAGGTTTTCCTCACACATAGACCAGATGTATATGATGACTCATAATTCAGCACCTCCCTGTTGAATTACTATAACTTTCAAGCATTCGTTTTAGAGGAGTTCAAAAAAGTTACAAGCTTAATCAACCAACTGCTTTCTATGCTTTGATATTATAGGAAACTACTAAAGCATTCTTATGAGAGTGTATGCTTCTGCAGAAAAGAAAAAAAAAGATCTAGACATGGATACTTGAATAAGAAAAAATAAGTCTTTAGATAAGGATTATGCCATAAATCCTTTGTCTGATAAACTATACATTCTTACCAATATGAGGTATGACCTGAATAAATTACTGTCCCAGAAGTCAGAGCATGCTTTATATAGATTACACCAAGTTTACTGAGAACCTGGGGAATGTGCAGGAAGGGTACTAGCATATAAAATGAAGAATAAATCCAACCATAATAAAATATGAGCTAGAAAAGACTCGCTAGGGAATATGACCAACAGTCATCCAACAGTTCAATCAGTTCTGTTTTAATTTATACACTGAGAATCTGAATCTTACTTGTGAAAAAACAGATAGGTTCCTGGACTTTATGCCTGTACCACAAATTTCAGAGACAGAGAAATAAATTTTAGAAGCCCCCATGTCATTAGGTTAAATAATTTTGGCCAGAAGGGACAAGAACAATAATAAATATCTGGGCAGTGATAGATTTTCTGTGGAGTTTTATAAATAAAATGTAAAGATATATGATTACCTCCATTATTGGATATTTATAATGATAGTAAAAATGAAGGTATGCTACCAACCACTTGAAGCTCTTATTTATATCGTGCCTAAATCAGGCAAATAATTGTTCTAAATATAGATGAATTTATTTAATGACTGTAGATGCCAAACTTTTAACACAGATATTGGAGCAGGTCCTCCTTAAATTAATTCACAACTATCAAGTAGGATTTATCAAACAAGGCAGGGTTCAGATAATATGTGTTAGGTTATTTAAATAGTGGCAGCAGGACAAAATTCCAAAGTCTCTATAGCTCTATTACATATAGAGAACTTTGATTGTCTTTCTTATACCTTTTTATAGATTTCAAAAGATGAGATTTGGTAAAGAATTCATAAGGTGGATACAATTGTTATATACAAATCCCACTCCAAGTGTAGTGACAAATAATGTGTTATCTAATCCATTTCCCTTGCAAAGGGAGACTCAAAAGGGTTGCCCATTGCCACTACTCCAGTCCCCCCACCCCTTTCTTTCTATCTGATTTATCATTGGAAGCATTGGCTACAGCTCTAAGAAATAAGGGTGATATAAACGATGTTAAAGTAGGAGAGAGTGGACACAAGACCCTGCTGTATGCAGATGAGGCACTAGTACTTCTGATACAGCTTGAGAGATCAGATCCTGCCATTTTATTATTAATCAACAACTTTAGCAATCTTTCTGGTTATACAATGAAGTAGACTAAACCTGAGTTACATCAACTAAATAATTACACCACAAAGAACATATTTAGCAAACGCTAGTTTCAATGGCAATCAGAACAGATAATTTGTTGGTGTATTAACATATCCAAGAAGAGTAATATTATTACAAGATGTGAACAAATGGAGCCATTTGGTAACATCCTTGTGGGCATGTCTACATGTGCATTAATGAGCTTTTCCTAATACGCATTAAATTTAGTACCTCCAATGTAAGATACTAAATTAATGTGCCTTAGGCTGCCCTAATGTGCAGTAGTGGAAATGTATGGTTTTTAGGTGATATTTAATGCTCAGTAGCCTATTTTATTACTTATTAGCATAATAGCATAGGTTTTTAGGTGCCATTTTAATGCACAGTAAAATAGCCTACTGCACATTAAATCACATGTGTAGATATGCCCTGTGGGGGGTGGGGAAGGTGTTAATATTTTAAAAATGAATGTTTTACCTCACCTAATCTACCTATTTTGTAATTTACCCATTGTAACCCCCCAATCCTATTTTGTTAAAATCAAGCAAATGTTAGACAGGTTTCTGTTGGGAGATGATAAAGGGGGTTGACTTTTATCAACAAATATTCAACTACCAATTAAAATCAATGGCTTTCATTTTTCAAACCTTCAACAATCTCACTATGCCTTCTTAGTAAGTCAGGCTATGTACTAGATGACTAGTATAAGTGACAATGCCCCTGTATGGGTGATTATTGAATAGGAACTTATGCTTTTCCTTCCGTTACCAACCATCATGAACTCTACTTATCACAATCTTTCTAACTCTCTAATCCCTACAAATTTTTGCAGTCCAGCAATCTTAAAAAAATTTGACAAATTTACTGAGGTTCCATCTGTTGTTATATCAGAAGTCTTCTATCTGGGGCAATTCCTTTTTTGAAGTATAGGTCCCATGAACTAATGTAGAGAAATTGATATATGCATGCAGAATCATTTTCAATCATTTCCTGAGTTATGTCATGACCTTCCAAAAACAAGAACAGCAATATATGCAATTGCATCAAGTTTTTAAAAAGATCAGTTTGGACTTCAGACCTTAGATATAGCAAATACTCCAGACATTTTGCCTTGAAATCTGCTTCTCTTTCCCATTCTGTGCCATCACCTAATGAATATATAATGTCACAAAACAGACTTGATACAGACTATCTAAGACAGAGGTAGAATGGAAACCTAGGTATCCAGTTAACAGAATCTCAGTGGAAATAGACAATTCACAATATGGAAACATCAGCAATTGATCTTAGATTTTGTCTAACACAACAAAAGACCATTTTTCATCTGCACTGGGCTTCCTTTAAACTTAAAAAATTACATGCAACACGAGTAGATACAAGGTTGGGGATGTCATGCTTTGTAGGCAATGTATGGTCACATGTTTTGGTAATGTCCCATTATCAGTTCTTTTTAGAAATAAATTATAGCTACAGTTAACATGGTTTTAAACACAGTATTGATACCTTTGGTAAATATGTGTGTTCTTGGGCATATTCCTAAGGAATTCAAACTGAATCCTTCCCAAATTGCACTCTTGCAGCAGGTCATATTAGTAATACATAGAATTATATTGCTGCATTGGAAAAATAGGACATCTCTAAAGGCTGAAATCTGGCACAATGAGATGTCAGAGCTGACATCTATGGAGAAAGTCATTTTTATCAGGCTTAAGACCTTCAGAAAGTTTACTGCATTTTGGAAGTATTAGTAGAATATTTTGGTAGACAGATTGTTGCTTATTGCACGCTTCTCTTTTCTTTGACTATCCCTCCCTCTTCATGGAATTAATGCTACACAATAAACTTAGGCAAATGGCCAGCCGGAGTTTATTGCTTCTAGGCACTATGTTTACATGTGCACCCTGAGCTGCAGCATGTTGAGCTAGGTCTCGAAAGACCTGGCTGGCAGGGGGCCCGGAGGGCCAGCCTGCCAGGCCCAGGCTGTTCTGACCCAGCTCAACATGCTGTGGAGGACATGCAGCCCCCACACTTAAGTCCTATGTTTACAAATACTAACTTACGGCAGAGTTAATTTCCTGCAGCCTAATAAGGATGCATGTATAGCCACTAAGATTTTACTGTGGAGCTAGTTAGGCAGCTCTGCGGTAAACATCTGTAGAATGTGCCCAATATAATGCAGATTATAGTGACTCAAACCAGAGGCAGATCCAGTGGGGGAGGGGGTGCAGTGGTGCAGTTGCACCCCATTTTGATTCCTGCTCCACTGAAACTTTAGTTTCTATTCAGTCAGGGCTGAGGAAGTCAATTGACTTCATGGCTCATTATAATCTACCTGATTCTGGCTACTTTCACTTGTTTCCAATGATATTAATGACCCTTTCTCCTTTTTAATGATCTTGATGTTCCACTGTTCAAACTATCTTGTTTTCTGAAATTTTATCATCTGTTAGCCATTCCTGGTACTATCTCTGTTTCACATGCCACATTTTCAGTTCCATGTAAGTAGGGAGGTAGGGGTGACTGGAGCAGGGGCTTCATGGGTACAGGGACTGTGTGTGTGTGGAAGGGGAGACAGTGTGTGTGGGTGGGCTGCTTGAGAGAGGTGGGTCCCCCGTCTGCCTCCTGCATAGCCAATAGCCTCCCTGCATCAGTAGCAGCTATCGGGGTGCTCGGGGCCCTCCTGGCACAGCCCCCCAATGATGTGGGGCAGCATGGCTCAGCCACAGACACCGGGCACCTGGAGCTGCCTGTGCCAAATTACATGGGCCCGGCATGGCTCGACGTAGGGCTGTGTGCCTTCAGGCAACTTTGGGCCACTCAGGCTGTCACCTGGGGCCCGGCACCACTTGCAGGAACTGCCTAACATGCTGGGTTGGGTCCTGCATGCATGGGCCCTGTGTGTTGTCAAGCAGGGCCTGTTCTGTGGAGGCAGGATTTGGCCCAGCATGACGGGCAGTCCCTGTGAGTGGTGCAGGGCCCAAGGTGACAGCCTGAGTGGTCAGGAGCTGTCCAAAGGTGCATGGCCTTTGCTAAGATGGGCCAGGCCCACAAGATTTGGCACAGGCAGTGCCAGGTGTCAGACAGCTGGGGCCAAGCCATTTTGCTCCATGCCATGGGGGGCTGTGGCAAGAAGGCCCCAAGCACCCTGATGGCTGCTGCTGTTGTGTGGGGAGGGCATGTGGGACCTGCATTGGGACACATGGGCCCTGTGGGGGGGCATGTGGGCCATATGGGGGGCACATGTGGGCCCTGTGGGGAAGCATGTGTGCCATGCAGGAGGGCATCTGCTCTTTGGGGGGAAGCTGTGGCCTTGTAGAAAGGGCTGTGGCCCTGTCCCTGTGGCAGGCCAGTAGGAGGCACTCCTGTATTGAGCCGCCCACCTCCCTGCACCTGACCACCTTCCAGGCTCCGAGAGCCTCCCTAGGGGTGCCTCGCATCTGGCTGACCCCCTTCCTGGAGCACACTTGCTAGCCTGGGGGTAACGTAAGCTGCCACCACCCTGAGAAGGGACTCTCTCGGCCCTGTGTCCTTGGGGAAACACAGGCCTAATAGTCCTATGGGTACCTGACCCAGTACAGGCACTTGGGGCACTTCCCCAAATCGGGGGTCAAAAGGAAAAGTCTTCCTTAGTCCGCAGACCTAAGGGGCCTCTTAGGCATAATTTAGACCCACCCCTCAATAAGTCTGCTACACTGGTCTCAAAGGAGAACTTTATTGATTATAGGGGTAGGGTGAAAATAGGGTACAAGATTGAGCAATATCATGGAAATCCCATAGAGCAAAACAGTCTGGCTGAGGTAGCCTTTTGATCATGCATCTGAGTTACTGCCAGCTATATATCTAATCAGATCTCGAGTAGCTTATTCACAAGCATCATCCAGAGGCTGTTGGAGATTCCCTCTGAAGGCAGGCTGTTCCTAGCTCCTGAGTTATGGGGGAGAGAGCCAGTTTCAGATAGTAAAGCTCCTCTCTGAGTTGCCCTCATGACTGCTTCCCCCTTCTCCTGGGCAGTCTTAACTTATATAGCCCCTGTTACCTCATTCACCTGGTCCAATGGAGGCCAGCACCTGTTGGCTGTCGGCCAACCAATTTGAAATACATCACTAGTTGCCGGGCAGACTCTAGCCCACCAGGTAGAAGCCCCGCACCCAGGTAGCTGATACCAGTCATGTAGGCAGAGGGAGCAGGTTTCCCACCTCCCTCAGGAATGGAGCCAGCTCAGGTTACTTAAAGAGATAGGGTAAGGGTGTGTCTCCTCTGCTGGGCCCAACTTAATCAAATTGTCACAGCACAGAGATTTTGGGGAGAAACAAAGGTGGCTTCCTGTCACAGGCCCTGTGAGGGGAGCTATGGGCTCTGTGGGGGGGGGCAGGGGACCCAAGCAGCCCCCCCACAATCCACCCACAACACCCAGATCCTCAAGCCACCCTCACAAACCTCTCATCCACATACCCAGCTACAAACCCCGGACCCCCAGACAAGCCCCATACCCCCAAAAACCTCACCCTCACAAACCCTTCACCCACCCACAAACTCCCACAAACCTTCCCACCTCCAAATTGCTAAACACTTGTAGATATATCAATAAAACTTTGCCTGACTGATCTCCCTATATATAGTGGCATTTAATTTTAATGATGGAGAATTTTGGTTTCTTATCAGAGTATTTGCAGTTCTAAAACAGGGAACACCAGGATCTCTGCTGGTGAGGCCAGTGGTGAGATCAGTGCAGAGAACTCTCTCCAGGGCCAGCACTGTGGCCCAGCTAGAAGACAAATGAGGTGGCTGACCTCTTGGCCATTTGAGGCCAAGAGGACATGCTTTAACAGTTCAAAGTGGGCCACTGCAAGGAGCACATCTTCTGGGTGATAGCTGCCCGCATGGCAGATGAAGACACCCCATTCAAGTCTGGCAGGGGTGCAACCTTGGGGCCACAGGTCCAAGGGGGAAGATGCTGTTGCAGATGGCAGCAGATCACAGCCAAGCAGCAGTCCGACCACTGCCCAAGTGCTGCAGTGGGTATAGAGTGAAGGAGCCACTCCAGGTTAGGGTTGCTTCAGGACAAGGGGTAGTGTTCTTAAATACCAAGTAGCTGGACCTCAGAAGCTCCTATTTGTTTCACTCAATTACTGTGAGACCTAAGGCCCACCTCGGTAACTATTAGTCCCTACTGTATGGGGGCTATATGGTGAATGAAACAACAAAATGCTGGGGACAAGAGAGGCAAAAAAACAAGATGGGAGTGTCATGTGGGCCAAGGGGGCAAAACATGAAAATGAGTGCTCCTGAGAGGGGCACCAAGCAGAGCCTCCCAGGATGCACCCACCGGTCCTCAAAGGCACCCAAGGAGCTGGTGGATGCTACCCAGTGGTGCTCTGCTTGGACACATGTGCAGACCAGTTACAGAAAAGTGGCCCTACAGTCCCTGGGCACCTTCCCAGCCAGAGCCTCTTTCCTGGTCTGTACAGGGCCCACTTGGCCCGGGCCAGAAGGAGGTTGACCAGGAGGTCCCTGGAGTTGGTGGGGCCGCAGGTGGGGTGTCCAAAAATAAAAAGGTGGGGGGTAAAGTTCATCCAGAAACTAAGAGGAGGTTCTGGAGGTCAAGGTGGATGGGCTGCAGCCTGGCACATTTGAGTGTCATGTGTGACAGGGTCTTCCTCTGCTCACAAAAGGGGCAGGAGACCGGGGTGTCAGTAAAACTCACCACATACACACCTGTGGCAACGACTCCATGGAGAAGCACCCAAATGAGGTCCCCAGAGGTTTGTAGGATGATGGTGGAGTACAGGCTTAGCCACTGGGGTGCCCCAGCTATGCCCTCACTGAGCAGATCCCACCACTCAGTGTTTGGGCAGGATGTAAGGGTGGCATGGTGGATCATGTCGTGCACAAGCATGTAGAGGTGGTAGCAATGGATGATGGAGAAGCAGACTGGCTTGGCACTGGCCCCACAACAAACTCTGGTGGGCTGGAGGACACGGGGGGTGAGGAGCAGGGAAACCACCATTGCACAGGACCTGGCTGACAAAGGCAAAGGCATCAGAAAGTAAGGCAGATTTCACTCCTGGACTAGGTGGGAGGTTGCACATGTCATGGGTAAACCCATGTGCTGGGCCAGTGCAGTGGGGTCCACCCATGGCCACCTACCCTAGTCTAGGAGGTCTCCAATATGGGTAACATTACCCAGGGCCAGCATGTCAGAACCGGGCACCTCTGCCATCAGCACCTCTAGCTGGGGGTTCCAGAGGAGAGGCTTGACAAGCAGGTCATCACCCTGGGTGAGTGTTGCAGGGGACCTATAGGTAGAGACCAGCCTCCAGGCTTGGAGAAAGTCCTGGCAGAACTCTGGCAGCCCTCACAGGTCCTGCAGGGAGAAGCCCTGCAGGCCAAGGAGCTGCCAGTTGTACTGGAGTCCCCAGAATTGGTGGAGGAAGGTGTGCCCCAGGTGGCCCCATGCTGTGTGGCTACCAACACCATATAGCTCTCACTGCAGGGCATGAAAGCAGAATGTCAGGACCTAGCTGTGCAGGCAAACCAGGCCCTGGCTGCCTTCCTACAAGGCGACGTTCAGGACCTCCACAGTGACCCAGTGCCATCCTGGCCAGGAAAACTCCAGGGCCCATCTCTGGAGCCCAGCCAGTACCTCAGGGGGTTCTGGCAGGTGTGGAAGCAGTGCCAGAGCATGTTCAGGACCAGCTGGTTCAACATCAGCACTCTTCTGCACAGGGAGAGACACCACAGCAGTCCCACCCATGCCCGGAGCCACTCCACCACCCTTACCTTCATCTTGTGCCAGTTCTCTTCTGGGGAGGGGTCTGTGGAGGACAGGTAGACTGCCAGATAGAGCAGCGAGCCTGTGATCCACTGGATCCCAAGGAGTATGGGGGGGAATGAGCCCATCTGCCACCCACCACCCAATGTCAAGCCAAAGCTCTTGACCCAGCTGACCCAGCACATGGAGAGACAGGCCCTTCTGGTGCACCAGCTCCAGAAGGTCCCAAACCAGGTACAGGTTGTCAAAGATGGAACATCTGGGTACTGCGTACGTCTGGTCAGGATAGATCATGTCCATCAGCACGGACCGCAGGTGCAGCTAGACATCCTCACTGCCACCTTGAAGTCGATGCAGAGGAGGAACACCGGACACCAGTTCCTCAGGTCATTGGGGTCCCCTTTCTTTGGCAGGAAGGTTACCACAGCCCTCTGGCATGACATGGGGAGCTCCCCACTTCCTTCAGATTCAGCCCAGACTGCAGCAAAGTCCCAGCTAGGGACGTTCCAGAATGCTCGGTAGAACTCTGCGGTATCCGGTCAATGCCCAGTGCCTTGTTGCCAGGCACAGGTGGAGGGTGGCTGAGAATTCAGCTGGGGTGAAAGGAGCCCCCAACTAGTCTCTATCACCCACACTGACCTGTGGGAGTCCCTCCCACAGAGTCCAACAGGCTTCAGTGTTGGTTGGATCCAGGGAGAAGAGCTCTTTATAGAAAGACCCATGCATACATCGCACATCTCACTAGGATCCATGAGGAGGGTGCTGTCACCAGCCAGAAGGCATTTATTGTACTTCTTGGCCCCCTGCCTCCTCTCCAGGGTGCAGAAGAAGTGGGAGCCATGGTTCATCTCCCGGAGGAACTGGACATGCGAGCGGACAAATGTACCGCAGGTGTGGTGGTAGTCCAGAGCATGAAACTTTTCCCACCTCTTCTGAAACTCTCCACAGAGGGATGGGTTGGTTGAGTCAGTGGCCAGGAACCTCTCCAGCTCCAGTACGTTCCATTTGAGCTGCTCCTGGACCACCTCCTTCTGCTGGGTGTGCCCTGAGTGTAGCTGCACCAAAAGAGTTGCATGTGCACCATCCCCATGTCCCACCATCTCTGAGTCAAGGGGAAAGCTGCCTATTGCTCCCACCAGGGCATTCAGAACTCCTGGAAGGCCTTCCTGGAGACCACATCCTCCAGCAGATTGGCATGAAAATGCCAGTAGGCCAACCCCAGCCGCTCAGGCCCCTGCATGGCCTGGGCCCAGACAAGGTGGTGATCACTGAAGGGGTTCAGCTGGATGCCAGATGAATGGGCCTGGGCAAAGTTTGACAATGAGATATAAATTTAGTCAAATTGAGAGTGGAATGTCTGGTCCTCCCCCACATTTATTTAGGTGAAGGCGGGGGGGGGGGTGTCAGGGTGACAGGCATGCCAGATGTCCGCCAGGGAGTACTCCACCAGGACCAATTTCCATGCGTCCAGGGTGGTGTTAAAGTCCCCACAAAGAACCAGGCACTCATGAGGGTTGAGTGTGCTGATGTAAGTGGAAAACATTCCTGTTCAGGATGGCTTTGGGTCGCTGTGGAGGTTCTGAGTGTCCCCTTGCAGCCAGGGCCTGGTTTGCCTGCACAGCTAGGTCCTGACATTCTGCCTTCAGGCCCTGCAGTGACTGCTATATGGTGTTGGTAGCCACACAGCATGGGACCACCTGGAGGCACACTTTCCTCTGTCACTTCTGGGGACTCCAGTACAACTGGCAGCTTCTTGGCCTGTAGGGCTTCTCCCTGCAGGACCTGTGAGGGCTGCCAGAGTTCTGCCAGGACTTTCTCCAAGCCTGGAGGCTGGTCTCTACCTATAGGTCCCCTGCAACACTCACCCAGGGTGATGACCTGCTTGTCAAGCCTCTCCTCTGGAACCCCCAGCTAGAGGTGCTGGTGGCAGAGCTGCCCTGGTTGTGCCAGGCTGGCCCTGGCTGCCTGGTGGAAGAAATCCACCAACTCTGGGTCCTTCACAGGGGCATACATGTTCAGAAGGTTCAGAACCAGCCTCTGCACTTGGACCTGGAGGTGCAGCAGGTGGCCTGACACCACCTCAACATCCTGGAAAACCTCTGGCTGAAGGCCTGAGAAGACCAGAGTGAATAAAAAAGACCCTGCCTCCATACTCCAGCTGCAAGTTAGGCTCATTGGCCAGAGTCATCAGGGTCTCCTGAAAGAATACCATGGGGTACCCCACCTCCTGAAGGAAGGAGAGCACCCAGCATCTCTAGAGACCCTTTTTGCAGCCATGGATGTTGAGGATCATGATCTTAAATGACCTCTTGGCTGGGGTGGTGAAGCAGACAGTATGGCAGGGACCTCACATGCCTCAGTGCCCAGCATGGGGCCTACCAGCTCATGCAGCACCCTCCCATAAACATAGAAGGCATCTACAAAACTGTGGGCACACCTATAAATCTGGGCATTGCAACTCTTGGGTCCTTTGCCTTCCCCTGCTAGCACCCTCCCAGTGGTGAGGATGCTGTCAAAATTTCCCCAGTGGTCCAAGGTGAGCTTCACTTTATTGGCAGACCACTGGGTGTATTTGCAGTCAAGAAATGCAAGTAACTCACCCCTGGGGACTGCCAGGACTGAGAGGTCCACAGACTCGATGGAGCCTGCCAGTTCTCGAACATCTTCCTCCTGGCCCTGGGGCTCAGTGGGCTCCTTAGGCACCACCTGAACCCCCTGGTCCACTAAGATCTTGGACTCTGGTTGGGTTTGGGAGAGCTCTGCAGCCCTCAGGACAGGGCTGGGGGTAAGTGTGGGGGTAGGGCTCCCTCATAAGATGGCAGGGCCTGGGGAGTTCTGCCCAGGGTCCTCAACCAGATCAGCCTGTCTGTCAAAGGACCCCACTGCGACACCCTCTGGGGTGGGACTACAAGGCAGGCTGCTGGGAAGGCTTTCCTGGGAGGAAGGGGGAAGAGACCCACCAGGCCCTGCAGTGGCATCGGTGTCTGCCTTGGGGTCCTGGGAGAGAGGACCTCACCCTTTGGGACTCACCAGGGGGAGCCACAGGGCTCCTGTCTACCCCAGATTGTCAGAGGGGGAGGACTTCACTACCAGACCTACTGTTGGGTTGGCCTCAGCCTCACCCTCAGCAACCATGGTCTTAAGGGGAAAGCCCTTGCTATCAGAGTGGGGGTTCTCTTCCATGGGTTCCTGCTCAGGACTGACCAGCAGTCCCAAAGCCTCCTCCGCCAGGATTACCTGTTTGATCTTTTCTGGTCGGGTGCAGCTGGGGAGGCCCCTGGAAGCTGAGCTGCTCTTTCCCCCCATGTGGTGGTCTTTGGAGGTGGAGGGGGGTCTCCCACTTCAAAGGGCTCCAGCTGTGCCTGGGCCTTATGCTTGGCTTTGCGCCCAGAGGGGACCTGCACCTACTTAGCCAGGGGTGGTCCTTGGGTGGACAAGCTCCAGCAGGTGAGGGTAGAAGGTAGAGGTTGGGAGGGTGGGGCAGTTCCAGTGGGGGTGTGGTTAGGGGCAGAGGGGGCCTATTTATTCTCTCCCCTTGGATGCTGCCTCCTGCACAGGGACCCCACCAAACATGGTTGAGGGACAGGGTCTCCATAGCTGTGGGAGGGCTGGGTGTTGTGTCTGGGGTGGCAGAGGGGTCTGAGGGGGGGAAGTGTGCTGGTGGCAGGGGCACACCTCTTGCCAGTGGGACCCGAGGATGCCTTCCCTACCTGGCCCATGGGGCACTCATGATGCAAGTCCCCTGGAACATGGCACCAGAAGCCCTGCACATCTCCCAAAGTATAGAAAACCCTCACCAGAGCCCCCTGGAAAGGAATCATGAGGCACCCCTCAGCCTCCAGCCATGCTCCTGCTGCCAGCTGGATCATGACCTGGTGATGAACAGAGTGCATGTGGCAGAGGCCGGGGTCTCAGCACCCCAGCAAGAGGGCCACAACTGGAGAGATAACCCTCCCCAGGGTCTGGAGCTGGGGGACCACGGCCTGATTTGGGATACATGGTGGGATGGAACTAAGGACCACCCACGTCCCAAGCTCTTCTGGGGGCTTGAGGGGAACATATCTGCCCTCCATCACAAGCCCCCTCTCCATAGCCTTTTGTGCAGCAGCCTCTGGGGAAGGAAAAGAACTCCCTTGCTATGAAAGCAGGAGGCTGCCACCATCTTGGGGGCCCCCACTACCTGAGCCAGGGCCTGTGTCGCATGAACTGAACTAATATAGATAACGTTAACATAGAGTGTAATAATAGTAAAATATAACCATGTTAGTCTTGTCCTGGAAGCAACCTGAAAACTCCATTTTGTATCCTTCTGCTTGACATAAGTGAATGAACTCTGCATAGTCTTTATGTATGAGTGTGTGTAAAAGGGTGAATGGTGAGAAAATGGCATAGAGATGGGAGAAGATTTAACTGTTTATGTAAGGAACAAGGTGCCAAATGTAAGTTACCAGCCAGTAACTAACTAACAAACAGCTGAAGAATCCCTTTGAAGCTTGAGGGCACAAAGGAGATAACAGAAGAAGAAATTCTGCCAGATGGGTAACAAGAAAACTCCAAGGCTAAGATAAGCTGAAGACAAAAGAAGAACAACCGCAAAAACAAAAGCTGGGTATGTAAAACCCCAAAGCACTGAAACAAAAGATGCTAATCCTTATAAAAGAACACTTTGAAAATGCCAAGTTCTCTCTTTCTCTACTGAAGTTTTATTGGAGCACAGATGCATCTGTTCACCATGCTTCAGCTGTTATCTTCATTCTGCTATCTTCAAATCATCATCTACTCAATAAGCCTGGGTTGGCCACCCTGGGCTGATATTGAGCAACTATTGCTGGTAACTATATCTGGTGTATGTGTGGATAAAATGGTTGTTTGGTGTATGTGTATGCCTGTGTGTAATGATGTGTATGATGATTTGCATGTGTTTGTATGAATGGTGTACCCAAACCTCTATGTCTAACTCATGTGATCAATAAACATGGCACTTTGCCTTATCCCCCTTTATAAAGTCTCGCTCATGATTTGAGCAATTGGCAATTTGTGTAACACTTGCACCCAGGTCTCAAAATGCAGGTTCTCCCAGTTGGGCAGTTGGCACTTCACTCCATGCTTACAGGTGAATGCTGGAAAGGAGGCTCTGCTGCGCAAGCTGGAAGGACAAGCAGTGGCCCTGCAACTGCAAGTTGCCTACAGCCGCCTGTGCATAGCTGTGGTTCCCCTGTTGGGGGGCTGCCTTGGTGGGGCCGGGGCTAGGGCCAGGGACAGGATGAGTGGGTGTGATGACTGCTGTAGTGCACATGGTCCCCTACAGTACCAGTGGTCTATTCTTGGGGGCAGGGCCCTTGCCCTTCCCACTGCCAGTTGAGGAGGACCCTTCCCACTGTCCCTGCCATGGGTCCCTGATGATGGGGGAGGAGGTCTTGGGAACGCCTTTGAGAGGTGCCTGGCTAGGGGAGACCCCCTGGACCTGCTGTATCCCTGTTAGAGTCCCACTTGCCCCCATAGTGGGGGGTTGCAGGCTTGTCTACCTCTGGTGAGGATTGGTTGGACGCTGCTTTCAGGGTGGGGGCTGTAGGGACATGCAGCCCCTCAAGAGCCTGGGTGGAATCTGCCCCTGTAGTGGGGGCAGCAGGAAGTTCTGTGAGGGCATCTGCTACCCCCCCACCCCCAAGGCTCCTGCCCTGACATAGCTCTACATAAGGGAGAGAAAAACCAATCAAGAAAAAAGCAAAAAATAGAGCAGGGCTAGTGATTCTAAGAGGGGCAGGCTGGGGCTGTGGG
>NW_017728964.1:2055196-2056820 GCF_001723915.1 Gavialis gangeticus
AACATGGTTTGGCAGTAGGCTGGGCAGCAGGCCAGAATGGGGGTGCAGAAGCTGGGGTGCAGTGTGGGGGTGCAGTGCTGGGGTGTGGTGCAGTGCAGTGGGCCCCTCCTTGAGGGGTGGCAACAGCATGCAGCAGAGGCCCTTCCCATGCGGGGGGCAGCAACAGCAGCACCAGCAACCCAAGGCAGGAAGGGGTGTGGTCAACTTATCCCCAAAAGCTCTGAGAACAAGTCAGCAGCTAGCAGTAGCCAGAGGCAGGAAGGGGCCTGGCCATCTTCTCCCCAGAAATGCAACCAAAACCTCAGAAGGATGTTCTGGAAGTGGAGGTAGAGGGGTTGAGCCCTGGCGCACTTGAGGGTCCTATGTGCCAGGGTCTTCCTCTGCCCGCAGAAGGGGCAGGTGACTGGGGTGCCCGTGAAACTCACCATATACACACTCATGGTGATGGCTCCATGGAGGAGCCACCAGCTGAGGTCCCCAGTGGCTCATGAGATGAGGGTAGAGTATAGACTCAGCCACTGGGGTGCCCCAGCTTCGCCCTCGCTGAGCAGGTCCCGCCATTTGGTGTCTGGGTGGAACAGAGGGCAGCATGATGGATTATGCGGCATGAGAGTGTGTAGAGGTGGCAGCGATGGATGGTAGAAAAGTGGACTGGTCTGGTGTCCTCCAGTCAGGTTAGGTGGTAGAATGGGGAGCACCGTGAGGCCAGGTGGGGTGCTGGTCCCATAACAAACTCTGGACGGCTGGAGGACACGGTGGAGAGGGGACCATCACCACGCAGGACCTGGCTAACAAGGGCAAGGGCATCAGGAGGTAGGGCAGATTTCACCTCCTGGACCAGACACCAGGGCACAAGTCCCCAAAACTCCTGACTATTTGTATCACCCAATTATTGTGGGTTCTGAGGCCCACACGGCTAATAGCTCCTAATATATAGGGCTAATGGATGGATGACACAACAAGATATTTGGGACAACCAATGAAAAAACCAGGATAGGAGTGTCATGTGGGTCAAAGGGTCAAAACATGAAAATAAGTGCGCCTGAGGGGGACACCGAGCAGAGGCCCCTGGGCCACACCCACCGATCCTCAAAAGCACCCAAGGAGATGGTGGATGCTACCCACTGGTGCTTCTCCCAGAGACTTGCATGGACAAGTGAGAGGAAAGCGGCCCCCACAGTCTCCGGGCACCTGCCCAGCCAGAGCCTCCTTCCTGGTCAAATACAGGGCCCACTTGGCCAGGGCCAGGGCCAGGGCCAGGGCCAGGGCCAGGGCCAGGGCCAGGGGGAGGTTGACCAGGAGGTCCCAAGACTTGGAGGGGCTGTGGATGGGGTGACCAAAAAATTAGAAGGTGGGGGGGTGAAATTCAACCAGAACCTCAAGAGGAGGCTCTGGAGGTGGAGGTGGAGGGCTGCAGCCTGGCACACTCAAGGGTCATGTGCGCCAGGGTCTCCCTCTCCCTCTGTCCGTGAAGACCACCAGATACACACCCATGGTGATGGCTCCATGGAGGAGCTGCCAACTGAGGTCCTCAGTGGCTTGTGGGATGAGGGTGGAGTACAGACTCTGCCACTGGGGTGCCCCAACTATGCCCTCACCATGCAGGTTCCACCACTTGGTTGGT
>NW_017728964.1:2061820-2080360 GCF_001723915.1 Gavialis gangeticus
TTGTTATTTAAAGGGGGGCGGGGTGGGCTGGGGGGGGGGGGGGGGGGGAAGGGGAAAGGGAGCTGAAGCTCACTGAGCTCCGGTTCCACAGGAAACCAGGTGAGATATGCCTGGGGAAGTTGGGGACACACACACACACACACACACAAACATGGTTTGGCAGTAGGCTGGGCAGCAGGCCAGAATGGGGGTGCAGAAGCTGGGGTGCAGTGTGGGGGTGCAGTGCTGGGGTGTGGTGCAGTGCAGTGGGCCCCTCCTTGAGGGGTGGCAACAGCATGCAGCAGAGGCCCTTCCCATGCGGGGGGCAGCAACAGCAGCACCAGCAACCCAAGGCAGGAAGGGGTGTGGTCAACTTATCCCCAAAAGCTCTGAGAACAAGTCAGCAGCTAGCAGTAGCCAGAGGCAGGAAGGGGCCTGGCCATCTTCTCCCCAGAAATGCAACCAAAACCTCAGAAGGATGTTCTGGAAGTGGAGGTAGAGGGGTTGAGCCCTGGCGCACTTGAGGGTCCTATGTGCCAGGGTCTTCCTCTGCCCGCAGAAGGGGCAGGTGACTGGGGTGCCCGTGAAACTCACCATATACACACTCATGGTGATGGCTCCATGGAGGAGCCACCAGCTGAGGTCCCCAGTGGCTCATGAGATGAGGGTAGAGTATAGACTCAGCCACTGGGGTGCCCCAGCTTCGCCCTCGCTGAGCAGGTCCCGCCATTTGGTGTCTGGGTGGAACAGAGGGCAGCATGATGGATTATGCGGCATGAGAGTGTGTAGAGGTGGCAGCGATGGATGGTAGAAAAGTGGACTGGTCTGGTGTCCTCCAGTCAGGTTAGGTGGTAGAATGGGGAGCACCGTGAGGCCAGGTGGGGTGCTGGTCCCATAACAAACTCTGGACGGCTGGAGGACACGGTGGAGAGGGGACCATCACCACGCAGGACCTGGCTAACAAGGGCAAGGGCATCAGGAGGTAGGGCAGATTTCACCTCCTGGACCAGACACCAGGGCACAAGTCCCCAAAACTCCTGACTATTTGTATCACCCAATTATTGTGGGTTCTGAGGCCCACACGGCTAATAGCTCCTAATATATAGGGCTAATGGATGGATGACACAACAAGATATTTGGGACAACCAATGAAAAAACCAGGATAGGAGTGTCATGTGGGTCAAAGGGTCAAAACATGAAAATAAGTGCGCCTGAGGGGGACACCGAGCAGAGGCCCCTGGGCCACACCCACCGATCCTCAAAAGCACCCAAGGAGATGGTGGATGCTACCCACTGGTGCTTCTCCCAGAGACTTGCATGGACAAGTGAGAGGAAAGCGGCCCCCACAGTCTCCGGGCACCTGCCCAGCCAGAGCCTCCTTCCTGGTCAAATACAGGGCCCACTTGGCCAGGGCCAGGGCCAGGGCCAGGGCCAGGGCCAGGGCCAGGGCCAGGGGGAGGTTGACCAGGAGGTCCCAAGACTTGGAGGGGCTGTGGATGGGGTGACCAAAAAATTAGAAGGTGGGGGGGTGAAATTCAACCAGAACCTCAAGAGGAGGCTCTGGAGGTGGAGGTGGAGGGCTGCAGCCTGGCACACTCAAGGGTCATGTGCGCCAGGGTCTCCCTCTCCCTCTGTCCGTGAAGACCACCAGATACACACCCATGGTGATGGCTCCATGGAGGAGCTGCCAACTGAGGTCCTCAGTGGCTTGTGGGATGAGGGTGGAGTACAGACTCTGCCACTGGGGTGCCCCAACTATGCCCTCACCATGCAGGTTCCACCACTTGGTTGGTTTGGGCAGGACGTGAGGGTGGCATGATGGACAGTGTGGTGCATGAGCATGTAGAGGTGACAGTGGTGAACATTGAGAAAGCAGACTGGTTCAGGTGATGGAGCAGGGAGCACCATGAAGCCGGGTGAGGTGCAAGCCGCATGACAAATTGTGGTGAGCTGGAGGACATGGGGGAGTGGGGACTGCTACTGCCACACATGAGCTGTTCAACAAAGGCAAGGGTGTTGGGAGGTAGGGCAGATTTCACCTCCTGGACCAGACAGCAGGTCGAACGTCCCAGAAGCTCCTAAGGGCAAGTAGCCCTGAGATGCTTGCCAGGGCTGCTGGGCTTGGCACAGGTGCTGGACCCAGGATCTGTCTCCCCCTGGCTGCAGAGCTGGTTGGTGCTGGCCAGAGTTATTTTGCCCCAAGTGGCACAACTTGCCCCACACCAAAGTGTATGTCTGGGCACATGTTCGGAGGCAAAAATCCCTGGCTCAAATTTTTGAGGTGCTGCAAGCACACATGCCTGCATGTGTAGATACACCCTTTGTGTGCCTAAATGGGAGTTTTCCAGCCATGTAAGTGAGATAGAATTCTTCCCTGTGTGTTCAACTTCTGCATTTTATGATTTTGAAGTGCTTAATCATATAGACATGGTGTTCTCCAAATATGGATTTATGTAAATCAAATGAATTTGTTTTATACCCTGGTATGAAGTCAGACCTGAGAATAACACATCAGGTTAATGCCAGCTAGGGAGCTTCTATATTATAGAATTACAACCAGGGATCCAAAGACTTTCTAGGTTAAACTGAATATTTATAAAAGGCTTCAAAGCAGACTGAGAAGAACAGTCACATATCAAAGGAAGCAAATATAGAAGGAAGTTTCTTTACAGGAGATACAATAATTGACAGCACAGTAATTGGTACATAGAGACTGCTGATGTGATTGAAAGAGGACTTTCTGGAAAGTAATGGTCTGTTTTCATTCCTAATTAGATTATATATTTATATCAAAGAAATTCCAGAAGCATGAATTTTAAACGAATACAATTTTTTTGGGACCAGTCTTACCTGTTCGTTTTCCAAATAAATGTGTGTAGATGCTATTATGATGAGTAATTATATTTTAGAATCTCTGTAATTAAGTTTCTCTGGCACTTCCTAGAAGCTTATACTTTAGTGAACTTTAATCAGGGCTTGTGATTTTTTTCCCCGCAGCAAAAGTGGTTTGCAATCCTTTAGAGATTGGAGGCTTTGGAGAAAATGCTTGAAATATAGCAGAGAAATATCCTTTTTGTTATTGCTGTGAAAATGCATTCAAATTTGGATGGGATAAAGCCTTTGAAAAATCATTATTTAACATTCCCAAGACAGACTTAGATCCACAGATAAAATATCTGAGGGATCCATCATCAGCTACCATGTTCCATCTCTTCAGAGCTCTTACATGGGACAAGACTCTGCATGTGCTTTCCCCGTGAAATTGAAGATATGACAAATGGATCATTTATCTTGGCTCTTGTTCTGACCAATAGGGAAGAACTGTTTGATGGTATGGTTGAATGTGAAGGTGATGGATACCTTTGGAGAAAGTTATCACAATATTATAGAGTTCATGATACTAAGGCAGAACTAAGAGACTCGATTTCAAAATGGCAGATTCCAACCAACTCAAGGAGATAATAGGCAAGGTCCCATGGAAGGAGAAATTGAAAGATAAAGGAACCCAGGAGGGCTGGAAGCTTCTAAAGCCCAACAAGAAGCTTTTATGACATGATGGAAGAATGGCAAGAGACGCTGCACAAGAAGCTTCTAGGATGCCTCAAAAGCAAAAGGAAAGTATATAGGCAATAGAAGGATGTGCAGACAACCAAGGAACAATGCCAGAAAATAGCAAAAATCATGGATGCAACAATAAAAAGCAAGCTGCACCTGGTGAGGGGGGCCAAGAACAAGAAGAAATTGTACAACTGTGGGGGCCAGAAAAGAAAAATCAAGCAAGTTGTTGGTCCACTGTTAAATAGCTAGTGAGAGCTTTAACAGACCAGGTTCTTTGGGTATATGTGATATGTATTTTATTAGATCAACTGAAGAGTTGGAAAACTTGTTGTTTACAAGCTTTTGGGCAACAAATATTAATATTAATTTTCTAAATTTCTCAGGACCCCATGGGCCAGATAGAATGGCCTTGCAGGCCTGATCCAGCCCGTGGACCATATTTTGCCCACCCCTGATCTAATACAAACTCATGATATTATATTATGCCGGTTAATTACAAAATCTAAAAGCCTTTTGGAAAATTTTGGCAACTCACCACACAATGCTACTCAGGCAGCCCCAGAAAGGGCAACTCTTATACAATTTATTTTGGGAAATATCTTGGCAGGGAAAGGAAGGTTGGTGTGAAGAGGTGATGATCCTGATCTACAGTCATACCAAAACATTGAACTATATGGTGCAGATGCATATAACAATTGGAACGTTTCTAAGTGAAATACACTTGGAAATATTTCAATAAGCATTGATTTCAGATGGCCTATGTGGTGTTTCCCCAAATGGAACATTTCAAAATGCTGCAGCCTCGTCTAGCACCAACCAGAGGGCATTAGAAGAGGTTGCAGGAGGCTGTGTCTGTGCTCACCACTCCCCTCTCCCCTCATAGGGAAAAGTAGAGGGAAGAAGATACTGGAGAATGCTGGAGAGGCTAGTTAAGATGGCAGACATCAGGGGATTTGTGGGGATACCAATTCTACATCCCCAAATCCCCTAGGCACCATAGCCAGTAGAAACATGGACCTGGAAACCCAGTTTAGATGGCTGGAACAACAGCATCAGTAGTAGTTATAAGAAGATCAGTGAATGCACTTTCTGGACAGAGAGAAACGCTTGTACATGTGATGTCATTAACATGTACACATGATGAAAACCACTTTGTGTGGCTTAATGGCATCACAGCCTACATGTGCAAGACTTCTGGGAGTTTCAAATGACTACACATCATTGCAAACTAAACTACATCAGGATGCTCTGTCAGCTCGTCCCATGGCCATGGGTAGGTAGGCTCCTCAGAAAAAAAGGTTTGGGCCCCTCATTGCTTCTACCTTCAGCAGGCTCCTGCAGCTAGCAGGATGCCTGGGGCCACCCAGGAACAGATTGGCTTTCCCCTGGAGCAGCGCAAGAAGCAGCAGGAGGGTGGCTGGGTTTTCTGGTAGTCAGAGAAGGTAATGGGGATAGTGCAAGGGGCACCAGAAGCCCGGGCAGGCTGCTAGCTGGCGGGGTGCTGCCCAGCTCAGAGGCACCTGATTCAACACTTCCACAGCCCACCTTGGCTTCCAATACCCCATGCAAGATTTCTGTCACCTTCTCTGGCTGCCAGCAAACACAGCCACCCTCCTGCCACCTCACTGTGCTGCCCCAGTGGCAAGCCAGCTTATTCCTGGGTGGCCCCAGGTATCCTGCCAGCTGCAGGACTCTGTTTTCAAGCAGAAGTAGTGAGAGGCCTGATCCTTTTTGTTGAGGAGCCTCCCCACCCTGCTTCCTGCACCACAGCCAGGGGGTGAGGTTCCAGTGGGCTGAGTGGGCCCTGAGCTGTGGGGGCCCCCAGTCCTTCCCTCCATGGTAGCAGGACCCACATCCCTGTCACCTGTCCTCCCAGTTGTGACTGCCCCTATTACAGCTGGTGGGGCTCTCTCATGCTCCAGGCTATCATCAACCACTGCAGCACCTTCACCAAAGTGAGCAGCAGCACAACTGGAAGCACCCACGATGCCCACATGTTCTGCAACTGCACCCTGCCAGCCCCTGTGGGGAGCAGGAGCTATGTACCAGGGGTGCTGGACCTCCAGCTGGGCAAGGCGATGGTTCCAGCCCTCCTCATCAGGGACTCCAACTACCTGTTTCTCTCCTGGCTCTACACTGGCCAGCTGAACCCCTGCCGGACACATTTCAACAGGTGCCTTGTCCAGACCAGCACACTGGTGGAGTGTGCCTTCGGGCACCTGAAGGGATACTGGTGCACCCTCACCACCTGCCTTGAGGTTGCGGAGGTGAACATCCCCCAGGTCATCATTGCAGACATCTGCAAGGTCTAGGGGAAGCTGTTCAATGAGGGGTGGGTGGAGGAGGGACAGCAGGTGGGGGATGCCTTGTCCTGGGAGCACCAGCTGCAGCAGCAGCAACAATGATGGGCTCCCCACTACTAAGGCCCAAGGCATGCCACACACCTGGCAGGGGTGCCAGGGCACTGGGTGCAAGAGGAGCTGGTGGACCACCTGCTGCTGCACTCCTCACTTTAGGCCACTCAAACTACAAAGCCATTTGGCTCATTCCCTACAGTTCCCCTGAAAGGGAAATTCCAACTGAATGTGACTGTAGACAGGTCAGAAAGCCACAGAGGCCATAGGACTGCAGTAGGCAGGAATGTTCCCTGGAAAAATATATATGTAAATGTTTAGATCCTGACTAGCTGAAGCTGCCAGTGCCAAGACAATATTGGTAATTCATTCCAGAAAAGCCAATTAATTCCATGTTCTGCAGCTTATGCACTCCTCAGCAATCAGGAATTGTTCACTCACGTACCTTCTCCTTTGAAATGCCTTCCTCCAACAGACAGAACTGAACTCCAACTAATGAGAGCTGTCATACTGCTGAGATAAATGGCAAAATTTCAGATTACATCACGTGGGGTGAAATGTTAATTTTCTGATAGCATAAATTTGTAGTAACTTCACTGAAGTCAGAGAACACGCTCTGGAATTACCCTTGTCTAGCAGGAAGTACAGCCTCCACCACACATACCTGCAACAATCAGTGGGTATTGACTTCATATTTTGGTGACTATCACAATTTATTATATTTTGACATAAGCATTAGTCTCAACTTTACCTCAGTCATTATTAGGCTCTCTGCTCAATAAATCTCAACATTGTCATCATCAGAAGTTAATGATAGCTTTGTGCCCTTTTAAGTGATATGAAGAAAATATCTGATTCCTAGTTGTTCCCAGCTCACATATTAGTGCTATTAAGTATTGTGTAATCATGAATAAAACTGCCTGTGAAAAATGAAAGTCTCTGTCTTAAAATGCATTTTAATGAACCCTGCCAGGATTATGCATCTATTATGACCTGCAGCTTTTGTCTTGCTAAACTGTGTCTTGCTAGACTTGCTAGTCTTACTGCTAATTTCCACTGTCCTTGTGAGAACTGAAATGGTTGAAGGGTTAATGATCCCAAGGTTCTTAGCATTTATATATCTTGAGATCTAGTGGAGGGCCTTGTTACATGTTGCACTTTGAGCTGCTCAAACCTTGATGACTGTCAGTTCTAGCTCCAGTTCAAAGCAGTCACACCTTAAGGCTAAAATCCGTCCCTGACTTTCCCCCACCTGCACAGCTGTGACTTGTCACTAGAAGTCTGGTGAGCTGGGGCCTCACTAGCAGCTACAGCTGTGAGTTGCCACTACAAGGCTGTTAAGCCAAGAAAGGCTTCTATACCTTCTCTAGATCAGGGTGTATGAGAGATGGCGGGGCATGAAGCTGGGAAGCAGGGAGTTAATGGGATAGGGTGGGTAATGAAATGGGAACTGGAAAGGAAATGTGGGTAGGGAAAGGGTGGGGAAATTTCAGAAGTCAGCCACTGAAGGATAAAATAAAAAGAAGTAATTTTTAAAAAAGAAATCAAAAGGAAGCAAATACTAATAAAAGAAATAAAGAAGAAGCCCTCATGTTTTAATGAATTTGGATTAGGGTATGTGTGTGTGGGGTGGGGTGCTGATTGAGAGTGTCTGGGAGGTGGGAGCAGTGAAGGAAGGAATTTTTGGGAGAGCTGCTGCCCCTGCCCTGGGAAGGAAGCCCGAGCTCATGGGGACCTAGACTGGCCCTCTACCTTGTTCCCCCCTAACCCACCCAGACCATACTCCTGGTCTCCTGGACTCCAGCCAGAGTACCTGGCAGAGCTCCACCTGTCCATGGCCTGCAACCTGGATGGCTGGCATGTGCTCTGTGGTCTGTTTGCACCACTGGGGGTGGGAAGGTCACATCATGGGGGGCAGGAGGGGGACTTGGCTTGGTGTCAGAACTGCCCCCTGGGCAGTAGACTTCAGAGGGTGGAAAGTTTGTCCACACAGCAGGGTTGGGGAGGGCACACTGACTCCTGAAATGCTGGAGGACTGCACATTGAGTGGTTCATCTGTGGGAGTGGCCACACATTAATGGAATATGAGCTGGATAACCTGAATCAGAGATAAACCTGCCCTAGAGAGGTGTAACTTTAATCCATCTAAAGTGTGCTTAAACTTATTTTCAGTTGTTACTCTGTGGATAATCCAGGGGCTAAGAGCTCCAGGAGTCGCTTAAAATTAATGTGTAACAAGGCTCTGAGTTCATGTCTTTGGAATATCAAGAGGTCAAAGGGGAAGAGTCAGGTGAAGATGTGACATACACTTGACAAGAACAGCTTCTCACAAAGGCTCAGCAATACTTTGTCCCCTGATGAGTTGGATGGGACAAATTCTGTCAACCAGCTTGAAAGCTAATGGCAACCCACAATTTGGTACAGGCTGTACAATATCATTGTGGCCTCTTGGTATGTACTGGGGCTTCTGGCCCACACTGATTTCCATGTTGCTATGGCTTCACTGCATTCTTACTCTGGCTAGCAAAATTAAAGCTAGTTTTGGTATGTGTACTTATCCTGAAACCCCCGCCTCTGGCTGCAGTACAGGCAAACCTTTAGGCAAGCTTTCCTCACTGTTTCCTAGAATCCAGCAGGTGCTTCTTGGTCTCTTTTCAGCTTTCAACAGTGTGGCTTGAAAATTTTCCAGTGAGACTTTTCCTGATAGAAAATGCTTTTATGATTTCATGGAAATCTTTTGTTTTCAACAAAAATCAAGAAACCTGAATTCCAAGATTGCAAAAAACCCTAATAGTGGAATGTATTAACAGGAATGTTGTATACAAGTCATGGGAAACGATCCTTCCACTAGTAAAGCCTCATCTGGAATAAAGTGTCCAGTGTTAGTGCTGAACTTCAAGAAAGAGAAGAACAAATTAAAAAGAATCCAGAAAGCAATAAGAGTGGTTGGAGCTCTAAAAAAATTGTATTCTTTAGTCTAGAAAACAGAAGACTAGGGGGCAAAAACCTTTAAATACAAACAGGTTTTCTAATAGAAGATGGTGATCAATTGTTCTCTGTGTTCAAACTGGAAAAAAGAAGAAATTATGCCTTAAATTTCAACACAGGAAATTTATGTGGGTTCTTAGGGAAAAAATGTAATTATGAGGGTGGTTAAGCACCCAAGCAGATTAAACTGAGAAGCCATGGGATTCCTTTCATTAGAAATCATTAGTTCAGTTAGACAAAGGTTTTTTTGGGAATGATTTAAGCATGGATGATCCTGCCTTGAGCAGAGGGTTGGGCTAAGTGACTTCTTGAGATCCCTTTCGGTCTTGTTATACCTTACGTTGTGAGCTGCACAAATGTTGATGGGTGTTAGTGCTAGCTCCAATTTGGAGCAAACGCACTTCAGGCCAGGAGGGGCCTGAAGGACTGGAAAGTAAGGATCTCTCCTTTAGGGAGGCACTGACCATCCCCAGAATACAGGGCATCCCCTTGATGAGGTGGGGGGAGCCACCAGCTCCCTTAACCAATCTGTGGTAAGGGGCCAGGGTCACTGCTTCCTTAACTAATCAGCAGTGAAGGACAGGGCCACCAAAAAGCCACATCCCTCCCTCCCTGGCTGGCTGGGAGCCTTGTTCCTCCTGGCTCTGCACCACCAATAGAATCGTGAGGATAAATGCCTGGCATGTATTTCTACCAAAGAATAGAAAAACAGGACTTCTTTTAGTTCATTCATTTCAAAACAGACAGGAGACAAAGGGTTTAAAAACAGGATGGTCCAACTGATTTAAAACAGGATGGCCACCCTACCGCCTTCCCATTCCAGGTTTCCCCTATGCCCCATGGTGCCCCTCCCACATCCCTCAGGGTTTCCTTCTGCCTCTTGCCTCTCCCCTGCCCCTGGGGCATTACTTACTTGTGGCTGCCTCTGCTGTCTCTCCAAGGGGAGCAGGCAGGAAGGGGTTAATTTGACTGCCCTGCAGCTACTGCTGCCTGGCCCTGCTCTTCTGGTTGGGCAGGCAGGCTAACTCTTCCCTGTCTTCTCCCTGGAGACAGACAGCATAGGAAGCCAAATGTAAGTGGGGGAGGTATGGGGGGCAGTGAGTGGGGATCTGGAGTGGTGGGGGTGGGGGTAGTGGGCCCAATCTGGGACAGCAGGGGAGGGGTGGGTGGGGTGTTTACAGTACAGTGTAGCTTAGGTGTATGAGCTAGGTCCAATGCATCAAGAGCTAACCGTGTCCTGGAGTGGCATCACTTTGAGCCACAAAATAATGTGCAGACAATGCAGGAGTTAGGAGCTGCAGGAGCTGCCCAAAATTGCCTTGTAACAAGGCCCTGATTCTATGAAATTTTGAAAAAATATACAATGCTTTCGTATGAAAATGGCAGAAATAAACTATTTTCATTGAAAGCTTATATGGAACTATGAAGGGGGAAAAAAACTTTTTAATTTTTTTTCTCAACAGATAATAAAAGAAAACACTTTTTAAGTTGAAATTGCTTTATTTTTGAATCCATAAATATTTGTTACTGACAAAAGTGGAAAAATCCTTAAGACTCTAAATTTTACTAAACTGATAATATTTTTGTTTACAGTACATATAGAATGTGCTTTTACAAGTAAGTATAACAACAAGAATAATACAGAGAAAAACAGTCAAATACTGCTCATCTTGAAGCTTATTTAATGGTTAACCAAGATTCTGTGCAAAGTTACAGATACAAATGTACTTTCTCATCAGTACTATCATAGAATAAACATAAACTGGGCTAAAGCACAAAAAAGATCACTTAACCCCTCCTAGGAAATGTTTTCCCCAAACTAAAAATATTACATTAAAATTCTCTCTCTCAATAAATTCTTTCTACAAAATGTCTAACTGATGTACAGAATTATGGTTGTAAGAAGCTAATACAAGTCATGTGAGCAGAACTTTAAAAATGCCATGATTCTCACATCTCACTGCTCTTGGTGTGTAGGACCAACAGTGAGAATTTCTACAGATCATGAAAGTCACAAAAGAGACACAGAATGTCATTTCTCTAACTACTGAGATTATGGATAACTTTTAGATTTACATAAATATATAAGAACAGAAAAATTCAATTTTCCCTCAGCCCACAGGCCTAAATGCAGATTTATTTTAGCCAGCTGAATTTAGAATTCAACATGGTCACCTTGACTGAAACCCTAAACCACCTAAAGACAGGCAATTACTGAATGCTTTTATGGTCAGCTTGTAAACATTCAATATACAAGTGACTATTTTCTACGAAACAGCGCAATACACGATTATTGCTAACACTTTTTATGATGACATTTATTTCAACTTTTCACATATTTCCCATAGTTTTAGCTCCCTTGAAACAGACTAGCACATGGAATCCACATTTATTACATATTGTCCAGTAGAATTACTTCTTCCAGCTGTACACAATAAATCTGAAACAAAAACTAAGATTAGCTGTGTCTCGTGTGTAAACAGAAAATGGCTAATTGCTCACAAAGTGTAACATATATTTCCATTCCTGTTAAATATTACCCTGTTTTATGATGACTTTTCTCAACTACCGGGACTATTTTACTTTTTTTCTGCAGTATGAGTCTGTTCCTATATGATCAACACTCAAATCTCAGACTGCTGCAGATTTCTGATGGGCGTGCTTTTGTGGTAGTGATGTGTGTGCAGCTGGAACAGACATAATCAGGAAACTGGCTTTGCAAGTGGTCAGGAAAAAAAAGGCAGTGGGTAGAAGTCAAGTCCAGATAAGGAAATGAGAGCTTGTATCCCAGGGGTAATTGTTTCCCATCCCAACCATCCCGAAATCCCAAATAATATAAACTCATTTATAAAAAAAGAGCAAAGAGCATTCAAACATTGAAAAATATTGTCATTTTTTTCATTAAAACACAATTTTATGCCTTTAAAACACTTCTGATAATAAATTTGTTAGATTGTTTGTGGTACACTAAAAACCGTTTCCCCTATATATCTCAAGAGATTAAATTATTACAGGGTTACTCAGAACTTCTTGGTTATATGCTAATATACAGAGAGTTTTCTATATAGTTTTATATAGAGAGATATAGATATAGATACATTGTTCGATAAAACTGTGTATAATCCACTGTTGTACAGTGCTGTCTGGTTGTACAGTCCTGCCTGAGGCATGCAATGGGAAGGAAATAAAAATGCCATGTTCACAGGGCATTCTGTTTTGAACCTCTCCTCTTCCCCTACTTACATAATCAGAAGTGGACACTCCACAGAGGCTTGTGACTATCTGGGAACAGAATAAGCATTCTGTGCAAAGTTACAGATACAAATGTACTTTCTCATCAGTACTATCATAGAATAAACATAAACTGGGCTAAAGCACAAAAGGGTTGGAACAGATGAGTCCAGCATCAGATGGAGGAATCCTGGCTGTGTTCTGCTTATCTCCCCAGTACAGAATGACATGGTGGTTCAGATACGAATAGAATAAAAAAAGAGAAAGTGGGGCTTGCGTGTGCAAGAAACCATGGGGATTGCATCCTGCTACTAGGACTGGATGCATTTGCCAAAGGAAAAGGAAATGGAAGGGTTATCTCACAAAGCTGCCCTACACAGTGCACACTCCTATTCTTAATAAAGTCAACACCTGCTACTCTAGAGACTATATTGCAGCACATGTTGTTTTCCTTTTATTCAGACTAGATATGCCAAAACAAGGATTTCTAGCAAACCAATAATAATAATAATTTGCTCTTCTACATTGCTTAATCTGTAAAGGATTCAAAGCACTTTATGGATATTACTGAATTAACCCCCCACAACACCATTGTGAGGTAAGGAAGCATTATTATTATGCCCACTTTGCTCACGGGGAACTGAAGCACAGAAAGGTAACAGTGTAAATCACTGGCAAAGCTCGCACAGCTATCCAGAGCCATGACTTCCAATCACAGACCTGAGTCTTTTCAATAAAAGCCTTTCAGTACAAGTGATGAAAAGAAACTTAATCGAACACAACTGCTTGTACTGAAACTTTGTGATAATTACCAGTTTACCACATTATACAAGGCAAGTCACAGAAATGCGTAGTTTCTGGAAGTAAAGGGAGACTTTCAGCGCATGAAGCAGTCTTAAGAGGAACTTCTGTGATCTGTCGTCATAGTATTGGAATCCCTGAAGAAGTTTCATACTGCTAGTTTCCGTGGAACAAATCTTACTACAGCTGCATGAAATCAAAAAGTATGTGTATGGGAGAGAGGGAAAAGAGCGAGACATGCTGTCTTTGGAGGTTTATTATCAATGCTAGGATGGGTAAGAAAGGGCCAGTAATGATTTTCAAATGGTACAAAGGAAGGCTTTGAAATCAAATAGCTCAGAACACAACACAGAATCTACACAGGTACTTGAGAAAATAATTTCAGTGTCTACACTTTCCCTAGAGGTTGTGGAAGCTGCAAGTAGCTCCAGTCTGTTCAAATTAACCATGGTTCTTGGACTGCTGGCAATTTGCTGAAGGTAAACCTTTGGCATGGGTTTGGCTTGGAATAACTGGGCTGAGGTGGTAAGAGGTGGCCTTGGGAAGGTAGAAAAGAGAAGTCAGGAGATCTTGTGTGATACGCTTGAAGGAAGCCTTCCTTTTTTTCTCCTTCCCCTGTCAAAACAGGATGATTTACTTGGAGTTTATGGCCTCATCCCAAAGAGGTTTTTGTCTCTGAAGGCATGAAATAAAGAAAGAGCATATAGACCAGAGGAACCCTCCTTAGATCCATGAAACAAAAAAGTATTTGTCAGCGCTGGAATACATTCTTATCATTGTCTCTTTCATTTTGGGTGTAACTAAACCCACTGAGCTAGGGATTGAGGTAAGTACACCCCAGAAAGCAGTGAGACATGTAATGGCCTTTGTTTACCTTTGAGCACTGCAGCACAAGTACCAAATGGGAACTAGCTTTAAAAGCCCTCCTAAGGAGATTACATTTCCACAGTCAGCCTTGCAACATTGTAACCTGGATGCCTCATATCAAACCTGGGCATGGAAGAGCCGGGGCATAGAGACTAGAATCATCTTGCAACATACGCCTTTTGTTTGAGGGTGGCAAACCCAAGCTGAACTACTAGGAATGAGAGAGGGGGAGAGGCAGGGCAAGGAGACTGAGGGGAGGCATCAGTTAAGGAGTATATAGGCTGAGGCTGTTAAGAAATGTAATTTTCAAGTGTTATAAAAGAGAAGGATGATTTGCCACTTAGGAACACATTTCAGTTGTTTTTATTCAGCTGTTACATCTGGATGCTCCTCTAGGAATTTGAATGAGCTAAACTGTTGTATTATTTAACCCTGAATGAAACAGAATTAAAGGGTATGCTCCACTTTCCTGCTATCGGAGGATGCAGATGTAACAATGATATCGAAAAAGCTTATATAGCTATAGCTGTGATCTCTGTCCAGACCCAGAGCAGGGGGTCTAATTAAGGGCCTAGTTACACATTACACCGTGATCTCCTTAAATGTTGATCGGTGTTAATGCTAGCTCAAGTTTGGAGCAGTCACACATTCAGGTCAACAGGAGCCTGTAAGACTGAAAGTTAAGAATGTCCTCTCCCAACCCATTCCAGGCTACCCCTCTGCCTCCCAGGGCTACCCCAGATCCGCCCCCCCCCGCAACCTCTGGGCCTTCCCTCTACCCTTCAAGGCTCTTCCCACCCCCTAGGTCTCCCCCCTTACTTACTTGTGGCTGCCCAATCTATTCCAAGGGAGCAGGCAGGGAAGGGTTAACCTGTCTGCCTGACCACCACTGCCATTGGAGGGCTGCTGTTCTTCTCAGGGATGAGCCAGTCCCAGAAAGCAGCAGGGGCAATGGTGGCTGGGCAGGTAAGTTAACTTTTCCCCGCCTGCTCCTCTGGGACAGACAGTGGGGTCAGCTACAGATAAGCAGGGATGGGGGAGTGCAGGGCAGTGAGTGGGGATCCAGGGTGCTGGGGGGAGGGAGTGAGCCCAATCTGGGCGAGTGGGAGAAGGGGGTGGGGAGGTGTTTACACTAAGGTGAAGCCTAGAGTGGGTACACCTTAGTGTAACATGAGGTACATAGCACAGATCAGAGATAAACCTAGGCTGGAGTGGTGTAACTTTAAGCTGCCTAAAGGGTTCTTAAAACTAGTTTCAGATGTTAATGTTTGGACAATCCAGGGGTCAAGAACTCCAGGAGCTAAGTAGAATTAACATGTAACAAGACCCTAAGAGGAATGTAGAGGAAAGGCAATGGTAGGTTAGCTACAGAGACTGGTGGGTAGGACTCAAGTTGAGTGTAGGGAAAGAGTAAAGAAAGATTGCTAGTTAAATGAGACGGTATTAGGGTATATAATTATATAGTTATTCATGATCTTTTCCTGCTGGTTGATCCATCTTTCTCAGTTATAAAATCAACTTGTTCATGGGATGGGAATCTGAACATGTGGCATTACTGTGTAAATGCTGAAGAGAAATCAATACTACCATGGGTGTAGTCGCTTGGTGTGGGATGATAAACTGGCCTGTAACACTATGATATCCTTCGCACACACAGAGGTATATTCTAGTTTGATAGTTCTGCAAAATTTAAATATGAACTCAAAAAATAAACTCACGAATGAAGGGCCTTTGAGTCTATGTACAGACATTCAGTATCTTATTATCATTATACATCAGATATACCACATGCCCATTTAGGATATTTATGTTAGATATATAATTCATGTGCATGAAATGTTATTGTCTGCTCAGTTAGGATTAGGGCTCAATGAACCTGCATTAAGAAAGGTTTTTTAGGCCATTATTATTGATTCAGTGATAGAAAAATGCCCATCTGGTTTTCTGTAGACAGTGTTGCACTTTTGTTCAGGCAGTTTTAGCAGAAGAGTAGTCAAATATTGAGTTCATGATTGTAACTGAAAGGAACATTTAGACCAAAGGGGCAAATTGCGGCTCGCTGGAAATTGGCCAAAGCCCTGCCCACTTTTCTCGAGGTGACTCCAGGGGACAGCACAGCCCAGCACCAGGCTGCCAGGGGTGGGGGCTGCAGCCATGCTGCTTACCCTAGGGCATGCTCAGCATGGGGAAAGCTGGAGTGGCTTGGCGGTGCAGGGGGGAGGGTGGTTACCTCCACAACTGGTCACTCAGCATCCCCCTCTGACTTTGGTGGAGGATCAGATGTGGCTCCCAGGGTGAGTAACTCTGGCCACCCCTGATTTAGACTTAAAAACAGAATTCTGAGGAAGTTGATTGAAGTTAAGTACTAATAGAAATAAAAACATTTAGGGATAAATTCTAGCTTCCTGAAGTCAATAGGAATTTTGCCATTTCAGTAGAACTAGAATTTTAACCTTAGTGTATAAGAGTAAGTAAGTACTTGTGTCTTAGGCATTGCATTGTTGAAAAGCTGAAAGAATGGAAATCCTGTCCCTCCTTTGTATTTGCAGGAGGGAGACTTGGCAAAATTTTGATGAGTGCTGAAAAGGCCTAAGAAACATTTCAGCATAATTGTGCTTATTAACACATCAATCTTACTATTTCCTACACTAAGAGAGCAGATGATTTGTAGGCACTAGTATATTTCTGTTTAATGAGTATATTTAATATAAACAGAACTTTAGCCAAACTAATCATGTCACTACATGTTATAACTCCTAGTAAAGGTTGCCTTTGAAGTCACTCAAAGGTTCAGGAAGAACAGCTACTTGGCAACTCACTAACATCTTTCTGCCTGGCTGTGACACTTAGCAGCCAAGGGCAATGTCCTCCAGTCACTGAAAGGTTCCACAGCAGCCCCAAGGGCTGAAGTGAGAGATGGCAACAGGGCCCCACCCTGCTATTTCCTTCTGCCATGCTTCATTTCCTCCTTCCTATCATGGGCTCTCTGAAAGAGAGTCTGCTTGTTGCAAAAAACATTAGTCTTAAATTCATAAAAATAATGAGTTTGTGCAGATAAGCCCTTGGAAGGTGCCAACTACTGCTATGGCTTTCTTAATAGAAGCTGATACATGTCAGGAAATTTCTCCACTATCCCTTCACTATATCTTGAATTTTCTTCTCATGTCAACAACTTTTGGATGGTTTTAAAAACAATGCAGGTGTGACTGTTGGAAAAATCTTTTCAGATGCTGAGTTAGAGGTTATCTTGGCCAACAAGGCCACTGCAGTGTGGGGTGCTGGGGCCATCCCAGTCCTTACTGTTTATCTACAATGCACAAGGTCATATCAAACAGTCACCTCTGTTTTGCTTGCTGTGGGATAATGGTGGTATCCTGGGATAAAGTGAAGTTGTTCCACCGTGTTGTGCCGTCGGGAGGCAAATGCTTGGCGCTTAGCAGAAGTTTGGTTCATACTTAAGGTATTGTATAAGTTATTTGAGGCACTAGGATGGGAGTGCATCTTTGTCATCCTGTAGCGATCTAAGACAGGTGTTGAAAAAAAGACGTCTGTATGAGACAATGCCCGTGACATAGACTGGTCTGCGAAACCCGAGTGCTCTGGGGAGAGCAAGGGGTCTTGGGAATGGAGACGCTCTGCTGACAAAAGCTGTTCATCAGAGAGAATTCGTTCATAGGACATGCTGAACTCCTCAGGCATGATCCTCTCAGGGGATAGCACCCGGTCCTGGGACATAGCCCGCAGGGGCCGGCGGGGCCTGTCTCTCTGGTTGGTCTGAGTCATTTTGATGACATTGAGAGGGAGGGTCCCTCGTGCTGCCAGATCTGGAAGGTGCCTTCTTCTCATGTAATATTCATCAGCTTCTTTGTCTGCTATGGAAAAAAAGAAAGTGAAACAGCATTAGGTGTAGCAATTCTTCCTGCAGAGGCATTGTGTAAAGAGAACGGCACTCTGCAACAATGCCTTCCAGTGGGCCAGCTAAAGCCTGAGGATGTGCAAATGTGGAGACACAGCTAGCTTTTCTATGGACTCATAAGAACCGTAGACATGGCCATAGCTATATCACTATGCTGTCAGCCACGGAACACTATGGCCATTTGTTTGGAGTATATTTACGTATAATACATAGGCATACTTTATATATACACACACATATAGCCAGATGTGTGTATGTGCATGTATATATGACATATATGTGTTCAGGTGACACATATACTCTTACAGCATGTCACACAAAATGCCGTTGAGTCCACATTACAATACCATGTGATTTATAGTATCATCAGATCACTGGAAAATTAATCCATGTCACTGATTACCGTTCTAGCAAAGACACACTCTGTTAGCAAAAGAGAAGCCAGGCCAAACAGTTTATCCATTCAAAAAATGACATGTCTAGTATTTTTGTTCACCAGTGGTCACTCAAGGTATCCCTTCATAACTTTTGTAAGGAGAGCAGTAGGCCTATGCGTAGTGGCTAGTATTCGCTTTGGATTTGGATTCAGCCGATTTGGGGGACAGTGATTTGATTCAGTGATTCAAATCACTGTCTGGATTTGATTCAGCTGCTGCCAAATCTCTGAACCACCCAGGTCCATCCCCTGCCCGCTCTCCCAGCCTGGCAATGGCTGCCCCACCCACTCCAGCTCCCGGCACTTGGAAACTCCCCCACCCCAGACTTATTGGTTGCTGCTGGGCGGGGGGCGATCCCCACAACCCCCCACTGCCCTATGCTGTATGGGGGCCTCTGCACGAGCCCCCC
>NW_017728964.1:2080976-2084396 GCF_001723915.1 Gavialis gangeticus
TTTTTCTCATTTTTTTTCTTAAAGGGCTACAGCTGGGGCAGGCAGAGCAGCCATGGGGGGGCTAGGGGAGAAGGGGAGTTGAGGGGCTCATCCAGAGTCCCGCATGCAGTGTAGGGCAGTGTGGGGCAGTGTGGGGAGTGGGGATCGCCCCCCCACCTGGCAACACCCGGTGAGCTTTTTTTAAAGCACTGGGAGCTGGGGTGGGTGGGACAGCCATGGTGGGGGGGCTGGGGGAGTGGATGGGGGTCACGAGGGGCTGGAGAAGCAGCCAGGGGATGAATCCTGGCAGGTGTCTCCCCATGTCCCTCTCCCCTCCTCCAGCCCTACCCTCCCCTGCCCCGACTTACTGGCTCTGAGTCTGGCTGCAGCTCCCTGTTGCAGCCACTGGGTACTGTCTGAATCACTGAAGCTCTCTGAATGTTGTCTGAAGATTTGGAGAGCTTCAGATTGATTTGGACCCTTTTATTGGTCCCCTGATTCAATTCAGATTTGGAGAATCGGGCTGAATCTCCTCCAAATCGAATCAGCACCCAAAACTTTGCACAGCCCTACTGAGCAGCACCCTATTAAAAAAATTAAGTTATCTATCTATGTTGTATAATTTGTTCCTTAAAAAGTGTACCTAGCACTTTGGTTTTCTCCTGTTTGTCCTAGATGATTTGTGTTACAGAGACTGTGCTTAGGAACTGAGCGCACAAACTTCCTTTGTTGGATTAAAAAAACAACAACATCTAAGACTTGAATTGGAGAATACAATGGTCTTTGGGTATTTCATTGCACCCTCCCCTCCCCCCCCTCCCCCCGAGCAATTGAGGTTGAGTAGGATGAAAAACCTTTAAAAATCCAGGCAAAAACCTGAAGGTAATGCCACAATTATTTGAAAGGAAAGCCCAAGGAAGAAATTCCCATTGCACCTTCTGGGTGTTAATGTGTTCTGATATTGGGAAACACAAACACCTGTTCAGAGGTATGTGGTATTCCTTGGATGCTAAAACACAGATCTGACTGCGTTCTGTCATGACCTTCATGGTAAAGCTAAGAGCAGGTTGAACTAGAACACAGTAGGTTAGTCTACATGAGATGCTGACTGCGCAGTAGCTGAATAATACTGCACAGTAGCACATCACAGCACCAACAGTGCTAATACCCTACTGCACAGTATTATTAGGCTAGTGCATAGAGGCATCACTTAAAAGATGTTTGCTGGCAGTACTGCACAGTAACTCTAGTTACTACACATTTATTTAGTACTTACTTATACAAATACTAAATAAATGCGCAGTAACCACTGTGTGGTAGCATTTCATTTAAACATGCTCAGAGTAAACCTTCTGTTAATGGGCAGTGGAGATGGTTAGTGAAAGGGTGTCAGACTTACATCCCATGGGCTGCATTTGGCACATACAGCTGTGTCGTGTGGCCTGTAGGACTTGTACAGGGACCTGGAATTTGGAGGCAGAGGGTGAGTGTTGCTCTGTTAACATCCACTGCCACTCTTGCCACTTCCACTGTGACTGGATCTGATCCAGGAGGGCCCCTCAGTCTATATCTGGCTGGAAGGAGTGTGCTGAGTTTGACACTATTAGTTTATGGATAAAGTTGAGGAGCATTAAACCCATTTCTCTGCATTTCTTTCACTGACATTGTCTGGAATATTAAGCTTGCATGGTGTCTAGAATTACCAAGTTTAAGGAGCATGAGGTACTTCCAAATCTCCTTGGATCACCAGAGTTTTTTAGTACACAGGATCTCAGTTTAAAACTCATTCAACACACCTGGAACACAGTTATTTCATCTGTGGAGGACAGCAGTTAACCAGCAACAAGCAACACTAGAATGTAGCAGAAAGCGTGTTTCCACATACTCTGAGTCATTTGTCTGTGAAATTCTTGTCCCTACAGAGCAGATAGGGCTTTATTTTTTAAGTCTGTCATTCAAATGCCCCTTACAATAACAGTAGGACACAAAACATTTCTGGGCTGGGAGGTATTGAGGGAGACATGGAGCTAGCAAATTGCACAGGTTTGTCAATTGATTATTTTGTGAAAGTCATGACCTCAGAATGTGCTAAGGATAGTATAAAACATGAAGTTTCTAACTGATTTTAACTCATGAAACCAGAAGATATAAAAGTAAAAGGCAGTAAATAGACGAAGAGGGAAGTCTCTTCTTTTGGAAGCCTCTTTACATATTCAGATAGCTGAAAAAACAAACCTACATTGTAGGCCAGTCTGCAATCTCAATACACTTAGGTGCCTGGGAATCTACCTAGGTCCTTAGTCTATTGAGCAGTCACACAAAAACACAGTCTAAATGCTCACTTTTTCAGTCAGACATAGATACAAATAAAGGTTAAATTTACCTTTCTTCCCAAAAGAGATATAAAATCAGTTGGTGATTCCAATGTAGTGATAATAATAGATGATATATGTAGGCAAGCTTTCCAAAGAAGCTTTCCTGCCTATGTCCTTAGATTAACATGGCTACAACCCAAAACCTTGCAAGATGATATATGTGTTATTTGGTAGCTTGATCAAGAAGTCAGAAAGTCAGGCTTCAGAAACTATAATGCTGTTTATTTAAAGTAACTAGCCAATTGCTCATCAAGAATGATGCTGAGTGGGGGGAGCTGGGGGGAGTGGGCAGGGACAGCACCAGCAGCCACCACCCTGTGCCACTTATGCCTTCCAGGAATGGGGGCGGGGAATTGCACGTGGCAGCCACTGCTGACACCCAATGCCCCACACTGCTGCCACTCTGCATCCAGCCCCATGCCAATCCCCCCACCCCGCACTTCACATCTGGCACCATGCCCGCCCCCATGCCACTGCACCTGACCCTGCATCTAGAGGCAGATTAATGCATACTGGGCAAACACAAAATGAGAGGCCCCCTCTGCCCATGGGAGCTGGGCTGTGGGGGGTGGGGCAGGTCCCTTTCCACTCCTGGTGCTGGTGGGGGAGGCTGGGCTGGGCTGGAGTTGGGCTGGAGTTGGGGGGGCACATGCCCACCTCTTCTCCCTGCTCCCTGCCCCCCTGTCCTGCTACAGCCAAACATACACACACGCAGACACACACACGCAGGCGTGAACAAAGACAGGTGCATGTTACTCTCACTCACTCTCTGCACCTGGGCACACAGACACAAACATACTCTCCCTGCTAGGAACACAGACACATGCACACACACAGACACAGAGAAGCGCTGAAGACTCAGAGGGGAGGGGAGCCGGGTGTCCAAGGAGAGTGGTCGCTCCTTAAGGAGACGATCCTCCAAACCCAGAGGAAGGTAATCCCCAGGAGGTTCAAAGGGGGCAGGAGAGCATATAAGCCTCCATGGCTCACTAAAAACATCCGGGAATGTCTCCTTGCCAAAAAGGAGGCTTACTCCCAATGGAAAGGAGGGGTCATCACTAAGGAG
>NW_017728964.1:2084747-2089708 GCF_001723915.1 Gavialis gangeticus
CTGGGAGTCATTATTGACTCCAAGATGAACATGAGTCGGCAATGTGGGGAGGCGGCTAGGAAGGCCAACTGCACCTTGTCGTGCATCCACAGATGCATCTTGAGCAGGTCCAAGGAGGTGATCCTCCCCCTCTATGCGGCACTGGTCAGGCCGCAGCTGGAGTACTGCGTCCAGTTCTGGGCAGCGCACTTTAAGAGGGATGTGGACAGCTTCCAAGTGAGGTGGTGCAGGCTCCCACCCTGGGGGTTTTTAAGAGGAGGTTGGATGACCACCTTACTGGCGTCGTTTGACCCCAGTACTCTTCCTGCCATGGCAGGGGGTCGGACTAGATGATCTGCTCAGGTCCCTTCCGACCCTAGAAACTATGAAACATGCACACACACACACAGATGGGTGCACACTCTACTCATTCACTATCTGTACATGGGCACAAACACACTCTCCCTGCCATGAACAAAGACACATGCACACACAGTCACACATGCACATGCAGTGGCACATACATGCACACACAGACACATGCATGCACACACACAGACAAGTGTTCACTGTATTCACTTTCTCTCTGCACATGGGCACACAGACACGAACACACTCTCCCTCCTGCCATAAACAGACACATGCATGCACACTCATGCATGCACATGGACACACAGATGCATGCACGAACCACTACTATATATAAATCATATAATTCCAGATGGAAGAACATCTTCTTTGTTCTGGGAGGCTTATCTGCTAGCCCTTTTTTGGCTATTGTTAGATTCAGATAGAACAGGCCTTGCATAATTGAACACACAATTTTTTTACAAGCTTATACCACAGCTAATGCTTCTTTTTTTAGGTTGTGCATATAGGCACTGTGTTTTTTGTATCTGATCTGTCCCAATGCCTTTTTTAGAGGCAACCATTAACAGTTTAGTGGGTTTTTTAGTGTTATAGTAGCTTAACATGGGAGACGTTTTGATTAATTCCTTCAGATTTTCAAATTTAGTGGTGTGGTTATATTCCCAAACTCACTAAACTTTTTTTTCTAGGTGTGTTTTCACGTGTGATTTTGTTGCATTCCTTTGTCTGGGTGTCGTATATTGGTAATGATCTCAACCCTGTCAGGCTCGACTTGAATCTCTTCTGTGAAACTTTCTCCTAAAGCGTTATTTGTTGCAGAACCCAATACAAAAGGAAATCTGCCAAAGCAGTATCTTCCAAAAGGTGTATTGAAGATACATAGATAAACTGAGTGGTGCTCAATCTTCAACCTGGATATGTGGATCCTGCATGTGGCAGGGGTCTTGGTCTGTTGACCAAATCCAGTGTGCAGTCAACATTTGGGGTTGGACAGCGAGTATGATCAAGTGTACTGGCTTGGCCCCATGTGCTGGGTCTGGCTGCAAAGTGCCTTAGTGTGCTTATGCAATCTGGTAAACTGGGCCATATCAACTAGCCTGCAGGGCTCCCCATGGGTGCAGAAATTTGTCAGTGGAGGAGCAGTTGTTGTGTTTATTGCCACAGCTCTGGAATTGGGGAATTTGGTATTGACCTTAGGGTCCACATTTGGCCCACTGCACTAGTCTTGTCCTATTCTTTTTCATGGGAAGTTGCCAAAGCCTAGCACAGTTGTTCCCAATCTGTGGTATGTGTACCACCAGTGGTACGCAGACAATCTGTTAGTGGTATGCTTTAACAGATTTATTATAATTAGTTTATATGACAAAAATTTGCTGGTGGTACTTAAGGTTGTATCATTTTAAATTGGTGGTGGCAATCTGTGAGAATTTGGGAACCACTGACCTAGCACATGCATCCAAAATGAAGAAATATTCTGCTTTTGCCATACTGCAAAAATGTCTTCTCTGGTAGGTATTGAAAGTGTTCCTGTTTGCTGTACCTGTTTAATTATACAGGATCTTAAAGATCCAAGTATCTTTTCTGTTGGTTGGTTCTTCTATTTTTTCCTATTATATTGAAAACAATTCTTCTAGTTCCTCTTTAAGTTCATTTCTTAAAGCAAGTGAAACATTCCTAGGAGCATGATTAGTAGGAGTGGCAGTATTTCATGCTATCACTTCTGTCATATACTCAGTTTCTCTTTACCATATAAAAACATCAGAAAACTGTTCTTCTACGTTGCTGCCTACTTCTCAAGAGAATTTATTCTTTTAAATTCAAAGCTTCACATGTTCTTAACCCAATTATAAACAATAATTCTTGGAACAATTAGAAACACACGTTCAGTTCGCACATATCTTTAGTTGGAATAAATACTCCATTCAAGGGTGGATCTAGGGCATTTGCAGTGGCACAGTGGAGCAACAGCTGGGATTTTTTAAATTCCCAAATCTGGTAAAAATCCTGCCTTGTTCCCCCTGCTCTTGGCACTGTTCCCTTCCCCTCCATCTTCAGCAGCATGGAACCCACCACTGCTGCTGCTGCTGTCTCCAGTGACCCTGTTATGCCCAGCTATCTGTTGCTACAACCTTTGGATTTCACAATACATAACCACTCTGGACTGGCACACACAAATGCAGACGTCTTCTCCCAAGTGGAGCAAAAAAAGAGTGTATCCTGGATTCCACTCTTAGGAGTGGGGATGTGTAACCAGGTATGGAGTGCAGAGGCAGAAACACAGCTTCCAGTGGTTAAAAGTGTTAACCTTCCAGCTCAGAGGAGGAAGCTGAGAGCAAAGAGTCACTGACCTGGCAAAAGTTAAAAGCTCCCAGGGAGCAGAGCTGGGAAAGGTAGGGGTGGGGTGGTGCCAGCAAATAGCACTGAGCTGAGCTATGGTGTCCTCTCTCTGGGTCTGAAGAAGAACCAGAACTGTGAGTTAATCCTTTACTGGGATACAAGCGCCGCAAACAGGCATGCTCTCTAGGGGCGTGCCAGAGTTTGCACGGGAGTGGGCAGCAGGGGAGAACAGGAATGGCCTGAGACTCCATGCATCAGAGTTGGCAGCTTTGGACAGTCTTCAGAGTCTTTAGGTGAGTGTATGTGAGGATGTGTTAATGGGGATGATGACTTGGAGTGCAGCCAGGGATCCTGTCCTGATGCTGCCTCCCACCCAGGGCTCCTCTGAAGCCTCCACCCAGACAGAGCCTTTGGGTGGGTCGGTAGCTCCCAGGCCCCCTGCCTGCAGCAGTTGCCTGGTGGGTTCTCAGGGATCTGGGGGTAGCAGGATGGCCAAGAGTCCCCTCACCCATCCCACATGTGCCTGGATTGAGGTCCTGAAGGGACAAGTGAAGGAACTCCAGGCAGAGGTGAGCAGGCTACATGGGATCAGAGCCATTGAGGATGAGATTGACAGGTACTTCTACTCTTTGCAGGATCACTCAAATAGCGGGATGGCAACACAAGAGGGACCTGACACAGATGGATGGAAGACAGTCACCTCCAGTTCTAGACAATGCAGAATTAGACCCAGCATTGCTGGAACAACCCCTCCAGTGCAGCTGGGGAACCGATTTGGGGTCTTGGCATCACTGGGAATGAGTGCAGCAATGGAGAGTGCAGCAACGGAGGCTGCACCCACAACTACCACCAGGTGGGCTGCAAGGCAACAGAGCAACTGGAGGAGAGGATGTCGGGTAATCGTAGTAGGCAACTCTCTGCTGAAGGGAGTGGAGGGAGACATCTGCCGCCCAGATCCCACAGCACGGGAGGTCTGTTGTCTCCTTGGGGCACGGATCCATGATGTCACAGAGAGGATCACTAGGCTTGTCCAGCCCACAGATTATTACCCTGTGCTCCTTATCCATGTGGGAGCAAATGGCACAGCAGGAGCAATCCAGACTACGTCATGAGTGACTACAAGGCTCTGGGAGCTAGGCTTAAAGGATCAGGAGCTCAGGTAGTTTTTTCCTCTGTGCTCCATGTTGCAAGCCATGGTCCAAGGAGGCAAGAATGCATCAATGAAGTGAACTGGCATCTCTGATGGTGGTGCCACCAAGAAAGTTTTGGCTTCTACAACCACAGAGCCCACTTCAAGGACAGAGAACTACTGGGGAGAGACAGCATCCACCTCACACAGGTGGATGTAAGTCCCTTTTCTCAGCCACGACAGCTAATCTCTTAGGGCTTTAAACTAAGATCACAGAGGGATGGGGAAATGCTAACTGGAGCCTACCTGGGGACCAATATACAGGAAAGCTCCATTGACAATGAAACCAAGCAAGCCATTCTTACAGGAGCTGAGAAAACAGCTCCCCTTCAATGCGACAAGTGGCCAGTGACCTTAGCAGAAGGACTCAGGTGCCTGCACACCAATGCCAGAAGCATGGGGAACAAGCAGGAGGAACTAGTCCTCCTACTTTCCACTGGGCACTACAATCTAGTAGGGAACATGGAGACCTGGTAGGACTCCTCTCATGACTGGAGTGTAGCTGTAAAGGTCTACATCCTTCACAGAAGGTATCGGGTAGGGAAAAAAGGTGGGGGTGTTGCCCTCGATGTGAAGAAGCAGTATACCTCCCTACAGGCCAATGTTGGCCCCAAAGAAGAACAGCTTGAAACCCTCTAGGTCAAGCTCCAGGGGAGGAATGGTGAGAGAGACCTAACTGTAGGTGTGTACTACAGGCTGCCTAACTAAGGGGAAGAACTTGATCTAGTGTTCACCTGTGAACTAACAGAGGCTGTGCATGTACGGGACATGGTTGTCATGAGTGACTTCAACTACCCAGACATCTCCTGGGAGGAGTGCTTGGCCAGCTTGGATCGGTCACGATCCTTCCTGACCAGCACCAAAAAGCTTTTTTTGACTCAGAATGTGCACAGGCCAACTAGAGGCAATGCAGTTCTTGACCTGGTCCTGGTCAAAGGGGATGGTCTGGTGACCAACTTAAACATAGAAGGCATCCTAGGCAATAGTGACCATGAAATCATTACTTTCACGGTCCATTGCAAGGCAGACAAAACAGATACCAAGCTTGAAGTCTTAGACTTCAAAAACACAAATTTTAATAAGCTCA
>NW_017728964.1:2094708-2117480 GCF_001723915.1 Gavialis gangeticus
GACCACAGGTAAAGGGAGCACGAGAAGAATGGTCATTCCTTAAGGATACAATCCTTAAGGCTCAGAGAAAATCCATTCCCTTATGGAGAAAAAGTAGCAGAAGGGTCAAAAAAACTCCTCTTGGCTAAGCAGGGAAGTTGCAGCTGTCCTACAGAAAAAGAAAGAGGTGTACAAACAATGGAAACTTGGGACAGCCTTTAAGGAAGACTACTTGACAATGGCCCGCACTTGTAGAAAACAGATTAGGCAAGCTAAGGCAGAAACTGAACTAAAACTAACTACAAGAATCAAGGACAACAAGAAGTCCTTTAGCTACAAAGGGAGTAAAAGGAAAACTAATGGGAGTGTGGGGCTGCTGCTCAATGCCTCAGGAAACCTGGTCACTACCACTCAAAAAAATGGAACCCCTAAATGACTAGTTTGCCTTGGTCTTTCACAAGACCAAGGGGAACAACATGACAGGGGGGGCACAGAACAAACAGGGCAGGATTGACACCATTACCACCATTGCTATAAAACTAGTGTATGATCAATTAAAGAAATTAGACATATATAAATCAGCAAGACCAGATGAACCAAGAGTGTGCAAGAGCTGGCTGAAGTAATCACAGAGCCCCTGGCAAAGGTCTTCAAAAATCATGGGCCTCTGGAGAAATCCCAGAGGACTGGAAGAGGGCCAATGGTGTGCCCATCTTCAAGAAGTGGAAGTGTGAAGACTCAGGAAACTACAGGCCAATTAGCTTTACTTCTATTCCAGAGAAAATCCTAGAAACATTCATCAAAAAGGCTACATGTGACAAACTTGCAGAAGGCATGACATTGAATGACAGCCAGCATGGCTTTGTCATAGGCAGGTCTTGTCTGACCATCCTCATTTCTTTCTATGATCAGGTGACTCATCACCTGTCTGAGAGAAAAGCTGTTGACATCATATAAGTCGACTTCCAGACAGCCTTTGATCTGGTATCCCATGAGGTACTGATCAGAAAACTGGAAGATATCAGGCTCAATTGTGGGACCATCAAGTTGGTGCGAAACTGGTTGCAGGGTAGCATACAGAGAGTCCAAATGAATGGATCAGTGTCATCCTGGCGAGATGTGGGCAGCGGCATATCCCAGAGGTTGGTACTTGGCCCAATGCTGTGTAATATCTTCATCAACAACCTGCATGAGGGGGTGAAAAGCCCACTGGCCAAGTTCACAGATGACACCAAGATATGGGGCAAGCAGACCTAGATGGGCTGGCATGTTGGGCAGAATGGAACCAAGTGAGCTTCAACATAGAGAAATGCAAAGTGCTGCATCTGGGAAGGAAGAACCCCCAGCATACCTACAGGCTGGGCACTGCTAACCTGACCAGCACTACAAATGAAAGGGATCTGGGGGTAACAATAGAACCCAACATGAATATGAGCTGGCAGTGTGACACAGTAGCCACTAGGGCCAATAAAACTCTGGCATGCATCAATCGATGCATCTCCAGTAAATCCAAAGAAGTGATTCTCCCATTTTACTCAACATTGTTATGGCCACAGCTGCAGTATTGTGTCCAGTTCTGGGCACTGCACTTCAACAGGAATGTGCTAAAGCTCGAGAGGGCCCTGAGAAGGGCCACCCGCATGATCAGGAACTTGTATGGCAAGCCATCTGAGGAGAAGCTGAGGGATCTCAGACTCTTCAGCCTAAAGAAAAGAAGGCTGAGAGGGGACCTGATTGCGGCTTAGCACTACATCAGAGGCATACATCAGGAGCTTGGTGAACAACTGTTCACCAGGGCACCCTGGGGGAAAGCCAGAAACAACAGCCACAAACTCCTGGAAGATAGTTTCAGGCTGAACATCAGGAAAAACTTCTTTACAACTAGGGTGTCCAGACTGTGGAACAAGCTCCCCACAGAGGTGGTGCAATCATCTACCCTAGAGGTCTTCAACAGAAGATTGGACGGTCACCTGGCTGGGGCTGTCTGACCTCAGATGTCTTTCCTGCTCATTCAAGGGGCTGGACATGATGATCCTTCAGAGTCCCTTCCAGCCCTATGGTTCTATGATTATATATATAGTTAAGTACTTGTTTTGTTATGGACAGTTTTTTCCTTGTGGGGACAAGTTTGCCTTATAAAAAATAAGTGCTGAGAGAGAACCTGCTACAATTACCATCCTGTTATTTTATAATGTTCACTTGCTCAGTAATAAAATCAGACACTACATTGCCCTGTGCCTGTATATCCAAAGTAAGTTACCATCAGTCCATCTGCCTCCAAGGTGATTCTCCAGTCCTCAGATGAACTGACTTCCAATGAAATCATTCTAATGACATCTGTATCTTCCAAAATGTATTCTGAAGCTACATTGCTTTATTAGTAATGCTCAAATGAAGAAGTTTGGCAGTTATAATTTTAGAAGCCTGGATAAATATAATTGCTTACTCCAAAGTGTGTTTAGTATTTTCTAAAGCTTTTTCCTAATATTCATATCATTGGTTCCAGGAGCAATTTGGTCTCTTATAAGGGATTCTCTTTTCACTGTTGCTGTCCTTGTTGGGTGTTACTGATGTGTTGTCACGGTTGAAGTTTCAGGGACTGGGGTGCTGACCAAAAAGTCACAGCCAAGGCATCCTAACATTAATGCTGTTTTAAAGAACAACCACCGCAGGGCCCTAACACACTTTGCAGTCTAACAGACAAGGTATTAATGCATGTATGACTGTGATAAAGTATCAGCCAGGACTGACTGGCCTGTTTTCTGTGAGGGGAATAAAAACTTGTTCTTCTGAGATGTGTCTACAGTGAGCATGGTGCTGGTGGTGGGCGGTCCATGGACGTTGGTGCAGGTGGGCTAGAGCAGAGAGTACTAGAGGAGGCAGTTGGCAAGTGCCTCCTGCACCCAGTGCCCTGGCCCCCACTGGAAGTGCATGGCTTTCCTGGGGCCTTGGCAGGGAGGGCCACCACTGCCACTGTTGCTACCACTGCAGGTGGTGCTCCTACTGCCAGGCTGCCTTCATGCACCACACCACCTCTGCCCAGACCTCGCAGAACAGCTCTCCCTGAGCCTCACAGATGTTATGAATCACACAGGCTGCGACAATGACCCGAGGGATGTTGTCCTTGGTGAACTTGAGGTAGGTAGTGAGGGTGTGCCAGTGGCCCTTCAGGCAGTGAAACGTACACTCCGCCAGGGCATGGGTCTGGCCCAGGCAGCAGTTGAAGTGCACCTGGCAGGGGTTCAGGCAGCCAGTGAAGGGCCACATGAGCCAGAGCAGGAGTGGGTAGGCAGGGTCCCTGATAAGGAGGGCTGGGACAACCATGGCACCCACCTGAAAGTCCATCACCCCTGGTGTGAAGTGCCCATTCTCCACCAGACCTGGTAGGCTGGAGTTCCGGAAGACGCAGGTGTCCTGGGTGCTGCCCGCCCAGCCAGCATATGTGAAGATCCCACGGTGGTCCACAACAGCCTGGAGCACTATGGATTGTAAGCCCCTCCAGCTATAATAGGAGTGGGCTGCATGGGGCAGGCAGATGACGGGGATGTGGGTCCCATCCAGGGGCTTAATGCACTGGGGGAATCCCAGGGCATGGAACCGTGCTACTACTGCCAGAGTGCAGTGTCTTCCAGGATGTCCTGGAGGGCACCTCACACCTCCAGGATGGCCTCCCCAGTCATGGCCTTGCCCATATCAAACAGGTGGCTGACATAGCACAGGCTGGAGGGCGTGGCCAGCTTGAGCAGGGCAAGGGCCAGGCAGGTGTGCATGGGGAGGGGCAGCTGCATGTTGGTGTGCTGCCACTCTAGATGTGACCTGAGCTGCTCCAAAAGGTCCTGGAAGGTGGCCTGGGTCATGCAGAAGGCCTCCAGTCACTGCTCATCATCCCAGGCGTTTTGCATGACATGCTGCCACCAGTCGTGGTGGCCCCAAAGGTGGCAGGGCAAAGGTGGCAGGGCTGGAGACCCAGGACGGTGACACCAATACCAGTGGTGGCATCCTGGAGGCTGTTGTTGGTGTCTCTGCCAGGATCCAGCCACGTGGACAGGGTCAAGGTGGAAGGTGCATGATGGTGGCCCTGGGATGATGCACAGTGACCTGGCAAGTGGTTGCTGCACCTTTAGGAAACAGGCAGGTGTAGATAGCCAGGGTCAGGTGGTGGTTGATGCAGCAGGCCAGCAGGGTCAGTGTGACAACAAGCAGGAGAGTGAGGGCGCTGGTCATTGCTGCCAGGGACAGGGACTGAAGCAGCCATAATCTGGGGAGGCACAGGCAGAGCACTGCTGCTTGCTATCCCTAAGCTATGCAAGCTGCTCCTGGCCAGGGAAGTGGCTGGTCAGGGAGCAGTGAGCAGGGCTGCATTTTGAAGATTGCTGTTGGCTGCTGGCAGCTGCAGCTGGAGCCTAGAACTCTCCCTGGTGGCAGCAGGGGCCCACTGCAGGACCCTGGGAAGCAGGAGAAGATTGGTAGCAAATCTGCACCCACTTCTCTGCACGTGTAGATGCATGCCCGGCACTGTTTACTTATGAATAATTGACTTGCAAATAAATTGGTGCCATATCGAATGTGTGTGTAGACATGCCCACTGTGAACCAGTTCGAAACTGTACCTGTTTTTCCAGGTGAAGTTTTGAACCATTTCAGGTAGCTTTAAATTGGTTTAATGGGCCATCCATTTCAAGTTAAGCTGTATTGAAGCCAGGCTGATATACATGTCCATACCCTGAAAAACTTAGAAACACTAGGGAAGGAAGTGTTCTTGATTCTGTGCAAGATTTGGACTAGATACCAAGGAAAGTTCTGTAGTGGTGAGGGAACTGAGGCAGGAAATGGAACTCAGGAATGTATAGCTTTGCATAGGTATCCATATTTCTTGTGCTATGTGTAGTAAATAGTAGTGACTTTAGACATCCTTTTGAAAAGTATGAGTCTATTTGTTTGAACTACCATGTCCCTGAAGGCATGAACTATAAACCAGAGTGCCCATTAGAGCAAAGCTCTGGGGGAGGTCTCAGGGTCTCAGCATTTTGTCTTGTAGAAGTAAGGCAGCAGGATCACACTTCCAGAAAGGATACCAGAGAAATACACTGTGCTCAGAGAGCGTGCCAGAAAAACTGAAGTCAGAAACAGTGACTGGACCCTACCAAGATCCAGGAGAGCTTTAAAAATACATAACCCAATGTATGGGTCCAAACACAGAAGTGGGTTAAATGATCATTGTACACTGATTCCTTAATCCCATAATTACACCAATTTGCAATATTCAGAGGTCATGATTAAACAGGGATGTTTAACCTGGGCTGTGACCATTTTTCATGTAAGATTGGTTAGTGAATACATAAGGACTACAGTGCTAGGATATATAACAGTATGTATTGAGGGTAGTAAAGCACTAGAACAGGCTACCCAAAGAGGTTTTGGAATCTCCATCCTTAGAGGTTTTTAAGGCCAGGGTAGACAAAGCCTTGCTTGGAATGATCTACTTGGGGATGGTCCTGCTTTGTGCAGGGGGCTAGACTAGATGATCTCCTGAGGTCCCTTCCAAACCTAATTGTTTATGATTCTAGGTCAGAGTTCTGTATGTTTTCTTATAGAGAGCTATATGGGTGAAAAGAGAATATATACACAAGTAAACTTGGAATGATTGATTTGCTTGACGCTATGAACTGTGTTGATTATTTGATAGTCCGGGGTTATACAATACATGATAGGCACCACCTCCTTTGGAAGCCTATTCCAAATTTTGGCCACACTTACCATGAAGAAGTTTTTCCTGATATTTAGCCTAAATCTGCTCTCTGTCAGTTTGTGACCATTGTTCCCTGTTACCCCAAGAGGCGCCCTGGTGAACAGAGCATCTCCAATCCCTTGCTGTGTCCATCTACAAATTCAAATGCAAGGTGCTCCACCTTGGGGGAAAAAAACATATCATACTTATAGGCTCAGCAGTGCTACACTCACTAGCACCATGACTAAAAAAGACTTGGGGGTCATGATTGACCACAAAATGAACATGGGCTACCAATGCAAAGCTACAGCTGGCAAAGCAAATAAAGCTCTGGCTTGCATCTACTGATGCATCTCAAGGAAGACTCAAAAAGTCATCCTTCTGCTTTACTCAGCCTTGGTGAGGCCGCAGCTGGAGTACTGCATCCAGTTCTGGGCTCTGCACTTTAGAAAGGGTGTGGAGAAGCTTGCGAGAGTCCAGAGGAAGGCCACTTGCAAGATTAGAGGTCAAGAGAACAGGCCTTATGAGGAGAGGCTGAGAGGCATGGGACTGTTCAGCCTGCAGAGGCAAAGACTCATGGGTGACTTGGTAGTAGCCTATAAGTATATTAGGGGTGTGCATCAGGAACTGGGAGAACATCTGTTCACCAGGGCACCCCAAGGGAAAACAAGGTCTAACAGTCACATGCTTCTGGAAGACCATTTCAAACTGGACATATGGAAAAACTTCTTTACCTTCCGAGTCTCCAGAGTCTGGACTAGACTTCCCCCAGAACTGGTGCAAGCACCTACTCTGGATACCTTTAAGAAATGCTTGGATCCTTATCTTGCTGGGGTGATCTGACCCCAGCTGACTTCCTGCCCCTTGGGCAGGGGGCTGGATCCAATGATCTTGTGAGATCTCTTCCAGCCCTAATGTCTACAAAAGCTATAATGTCTATGAAATCTATGAGAGTCGCTCTGAAGTGCCCCACCCCAGAGCGTGTATAAAGATATCCATTAGTTTTCTCACTCACTCTCTCTCATTATCTCTCTCAATTATGTATGTAGCCTGTATATGCACTCTAAACATATGCCCCGTACCTCCAAGGCCTTCAAGCAGAAGCCAGTCACCACAAAACACTTTCTGACAGCTATAACTATTTACAACTAGGCCTTTCAAGAAACCTAATAGTTTTGTGGTGGTTGTTTTTCAGAACCTGTCTTCCTCAAAAACTGTGTAAATATGGAGTTTGTCTTTAACCACTTCTAGGTCCTGTCCCCCAGAAGCAGTTTCAGTGATGTTGTATTAAGAATGTGCCCCTATCAAAGTGTGGGGCAGTCATCTGGAGTCCAGTGCATATAGTTACAAACCACAGCATCTGGAGAGGGCAGCAAGATCAACAGACTGCTGAAGTAAGGTGCTACTTGGTGTGTGTGAAGCCAGACTAGCTGATGGGTAAGAGAAAAGTTAAGGCTTGTCACATTTCAACACTATATGTCCACTTTGGGGGTTTTTTTAAATACATTTTTGATTCTTCAGTAAGGTATGTCAACATATTTAGTACTGTACTGTGCTTAAGAGTATTTTCATCAAGAACAGATGCACTGTATAGCAAACAAATGACATATTGCAAGGAAATATAAGGAAATCAATTATAGAAAAAGGCAAAATTCCAAAGAGTAACTGATAGACATATATTTTGACTTTACTACAGCTGAAAAATGGATTTAAAAATCTCAAGAAGGCAAAAGTTAAAATGTCATAGTATTATAACCCAGTAGTTCCACTGACCTATCAGTATCAGTTAATATTTGAAAAATTGTCTAGGAGCATACAGTGAGTTTACTAATGGAAATATTAATGGTGATTTGAGATATTTACCCTGAACAGAAGTCTGACCTCTTCACTTAGATTGTTAAGGAACAAATCTCCCAAGAAATAATGAGATGTACTCTATTGAGCCAGATGCACTGAGCACTGCTTTAAATCACTCTGATTCTAATATGTGTTTAAATTGAAGCAGGCAGAATTTACCTGATTGCAGTTAAACATGTGCTTATGTGCTGTGTTCAACCAAGGTGTAAATGAGTAGATATTAAACTTTTTATTAAAATTCTCAAATTCAGGGTCTTTTCAGACTATCACTCACTAATCACATCTACAAGTGACACTACATCACCATAGCAATATGCTATGGTGATGTAGCATCAGTGGTCACAAATTGTGAATGCTCTCCCTTGTTATAGTACATTGCTACGGTGACATAGCAGATAAAAATAACCGTGCGCAGTACACAGGGTGCAGTATGGGCTGTTACTGTGTCATCTGTTACTGATGGCGCAGTAACAAAGGTGCCATATGGACACATGTAGACACACCCACTGTACATCCAAATTTAAAGAGGTATAGCAGCAATTCCCAAACTGACAGATTGTGCACCACCAATATAAAACAAAAAACCTTAAGTACCACCAGCATTTTTTTCAGTTCAACCTTAAGTACCACCAGCAATTTTTTGTCATCATAATAAATCTGTTAATGCATACCACTGACAGGTTGTCTGCATACCACTCGTGGTACATGTACCACAGATTGGGAACCACTGAGATAGAGTTAACTCAAATACTGGTCAAAAACCTACCAGAAATAGGTATACTAAACAGATGGCCACCAAAGATCTGAGCTTAAGAAATATACTAAAAACATACTATGTGAACTTGAAGAATGCATTGGCCCAAGACTGCAATAAGTTAGTAGTTGCTCACATGATTAGTCTCACTGAATCTACAGAGAATAACTGTTACTCTTTAGAATATCTCTAAAGAGAGATGCAACTGTACCCTACAGGATGGTGTTTGGAGAACACTGGGTGCATCTACACATGCATTTACTATGGTCTAGATTTACTCTGGTGTAAACTAAGCCAGAGTAAGGGTTTTCTGGCGGGCATCTACACATGCAGAGATTAGGGAGCAGATTTGCATTCAGTTTCATGCAGCCCTGCAATGGACCCCACAGCCACCACGGGGCGCTCTAGGCCCCAACTGCAGCAGCCAGCACCTGGCAGCCCTCTCTAAAAGCCAGCCCCGCTTGTTGCTCTCTGGCCAGCTTCTTCCTTGCCAAGGAGCTGCATGCCAAGTCCAGGGACAGCATAGGACAGCTTTCTCCTTGGCTATTCTGCCTCTCTGCACTATGGATGCTCCAGTCCCCGCCCCTGGCAGCAACAACCAGTGCTCCATGATCCTGTTGGCTGCTGCACTAGCTCTACTGGCCTGCTACACTGACCACTGCCTGGCCCATGGATATTTTGCCCTGCCAAGCTCCCCCATGAACAGAGATTGCCTGCCTGGCTGCAGTAGGCTGTCCAAGGTCCTTCAACACCATCACACCACTGCTACCACCAAGGACACCAATGACGGGCTCCACAATGCCACCTTCGGACACCTGTTTGGTGTGGGCAAGGCCACCACCAGGGAGGTTGTCCTGGAGGTGTGCGAGGCCCTCCAGGATGTGCTGGGGCACACCATGCTCCACATCCATGACAGTGGTGGCAGGGTTCCATGCACTGGGATTGCCCCAGTGTACTGGGGCCCTGGACAGGACCCACATCCCCATCCCCCGCCTGCCGTATTGGAGACTGGCCCTACTACAGCTGCAGGGGATTTCACTCTGTGGTCCTGCAGGCTCTTGTGGACCACCATGGGGCCTTCATGCATGTCAGTGCTGGCTGGGCAGGCAGCACTCATGACACCCAGGTTTCACAACTCCAGCCTGGCAGGACTTGTGGAGAGTGGGCAATTTGTACCAGGGGAGCTGGACCTGCAGCTAGGCACTTCAATGGTCCCACCACTGCTCATTGGGTCCCCACCTACTCACTCCTACCCTGGCTCATGGATCCTTACACCAGCCACCTGGTCCCCTGCTATGCCTACTTTAACAGGTGTCTGGGCTGGACCCATGCCCTGGTGGAGTGTGCCTTCGGCCTCCTCAAGGGTCATTGGTATACCATCATTACCCGCCATGAGGTTGCCAAGGATGACTTTCCCTGGGTCATTATTGCAGCCTGTGTGTTGCATAACATCTATGAGGCCCAGGGGGTTCTATAAGGCCTGGGTGGAGGAGGCACAGTGCATGGGGGTACCTGGAGGTGGGAGCACCACCTACAGCAGCAGCAACAGCAACAGCAATGTTGCCCCCTGTTCCTCCCCGCTGAAGCCACAGGAGAGCCAAGCACCCATCAGAGGAAACCAGAGCAGTGGGTGGGGGAGGCTCTATCTGACCAACTTCTCCTGCACTCCCCACTCTAGCCCGCCTGCCCTGCAAACAATGGGCCCTCCACCCTCCTGCCCACCTCCAGCACCATGCTCACTGCACACATGCATAGGAAGAACAATTCTTTATTCCCCTAACATCAACCAGAGATCCCCTCCCATTCCAACACACAGAATAAGGGGCCATGCAGTGCACCGCCCAGCCTCAGATTGGGGGTCAGCCATGCATGGGTGCCCAGGTACCCATAAGTTAGGCAGGGCAGGCCTAGACCCAGGCAGCTGATGGCCAAGCCCCCCATCCCTATGTGTTCCCCTGGGACCACTTGTGTGCTGGGTGCTAGCCACAGGCACCCTGCCTCCACTGGTTTACTTTTGTGCCCCTTGCAGTTTACAAGCAAAGGAGATGCAAAGAAATGGAATGAGATAACACCTACTTAATCTCTTCAGAGAAGAATATTTACTTGGATTAGTCTTGACTGCAGCCTCATAGGATGGTGGGAGGTGTGAGAGGTTCTGGAAGGACCTGGAAAAGGAGAGATCATACGGCTCCGTAGCAGAAGTAAGAATATTGTTCATGCGTGGTTTTTCTGCAAAAAAAGAACAAAGTCATATCCACACAGGGCACCAAGACACAGAGGAAATGAGAAAGACATTCCATTCCTACCCCACTCTTATTCAAGCCAGCCTTTACAGATTTGAGATTAGTAGCTCATTAGGCTAGCATGGTCAATGCACCCCACTTTTTATAGCCAAGAAAATGATTCAGCCAACATCACTTTCAAGCCAGCCCCTGTCTCCTTTGCATAAATGAACAATTACAATACAACTCCTAAGACTCAGGAGCTGGGTTTTAGCTGCCTCCCCCTACCCCCACTCACCCCAAAGAGGTCAGAAGCTACATCTCAGCACAGCGTTCTAACAACCAGGACATAGGATGGACATTATGCAGTGTTTTCTTCAGTATCCCCCGCCTCTTTGAAGCAGGCCTACCCCCACCCATCTTTGGATCAGCCAAGAGTGAGAAATCTGTGAGTCCAGAAGAAAGTGAATGCGAGAAGTCAGGAGAAAGGGTGTGTGGCTCATTGAGATAGATAAAGCACTATAAGGGAAGGGAGCTATGTTTTAGCATGAATCCTTCCTCCAAACTGGGCTATAATTTCCCCACTGCTCTTCATTATAAATCATAGAATCATAGAAAAGTAGGGCTAAAAGGAACCTCATGAACAGAGTTACCATACATCTGGGTTTTCCCAGACATGTCCTCTTTTCTGGGTCCTCCCATCTCTGTCCAGGTATTTTTTTTTAAATATCAGCAAATGTCCAGGATTTTGCTCTGCCTCCACTCAGCATTGAAGTTTTTTCCCAGCACTTCCTGGCTTGCCCCATCAAGGAGCTGCTTGGGACTGGGGGGAGCAGGGAAGGGGTACTGGAGGCATGGGCATCACATGGTCTATGTGCATGCCCTAGCAGCTGCAGGCAGGTAAGTCTGTGGCGGGTAGAGGTTGCAGGGCTAGGGCTGGGGACTGTAGGGGGGGGCAGGAAGGTGTGTGTGTTATGCTCACATGCACGTCCACTGACACTGCGGCTGCAGTAGGGCAGGCAGGCGGGGGAGGGGCCTGCCCTTCCAGTGGGGGAAGGGAGTAGGGGGGAAGGGGGTTATTCAAGGCCAGCAGGGAGCTGCATGGGTATCAGGGCTGGAGGGGCAAAGGGCTGTGGGTCAGGAGTAAGGGGTATTGGCACAACTGTGGGGGGGCTGTGGCTTGGGAGTGAGGGACACCAGGGAAGGTACTGTGGGTTACAGGCAGGAACAGGGGGCTGCAGGTTAGGAGTGAGGGGCACCAACATGGTTGGGGGGATACTGTAGGTCAGGAGTGAGAGGCAGCAGCAGGAGTGTTGGGGCTGTGGCTTGGGAGTGACAGACAGGGGCAGGGCACAACCAGGCCTCTCACCACGTTTCGTTTTTTCTTTGGCAGAGCCTGCCCACTCAATGCAGGGGGCCCCGGAGCTTCATCCTAGCTCTAACTTACCTGCATATTTGTTTGAAATGCCTCAGGATCTATAATAATAGCATGCTTATTCTGTCTGTCTGAAGCACTGTCTGTCTGTAGCACTCTGATTGGTTGTTTCAGTAAGCATTGTGATTGGCTGTTGAGGCAACCAATCAGAGTGCTCTGGACAGACAGACTAAGCCTATTATTATTATAGATTAGCCTCAAACAAACAAGAATTAAACCCACAGGAACAAAGTGGGTCACAAAAGCTAATCCATGTAATAAGATAAGAATCCTAGCCTCTGTTTAAAGCACACTTAACCCAGTCCAGTTTGTGGAAGATTTTTTGCTCACAATTTCCTGTGCAAACTGGTTTTTGATTTTTTTATTGTTATTTATTTATGGTTTTGCCTGAGAACAGCAATCCCACGGTCAGTAATGAAGTATCCATGGAGGTTGAAGTGTTCTGCCACATGCTTTTGTATCTTTCTGCACCTGTCGGATCAGTTTTAATTCATTCTTATGCTTAGAGATCATCCTCTCTGTTCAATGTAGACAGCAGATGGACACTATAAGCAAGTCATGGCATATATGCTATTTATAAAGTTGCAGGTGAATGAATTTTGGATATTGAACTCCTGGTTATTAGGCTCAGTGATGATGTGGTCTGTATTGATGTGGGGACATGGCAGGCTTTTGGGTCCATTGCAAGGCCTCCTGCCTCAGTGAGGCTAAGAATTCATTAGTATTTTATTTTAGAGATGATGTTTGAGGTTGTAGGGCTGTCTGTAAGCCAGGGCATGTGCATCTCCAAAGGCAGTCAGCATAGATTTATAAATTAGGTTAAACAAACAACCTCCTTCTTCAAGAAAACTAGTTGGGTAGATGAAGGGAATGCAGTAGATAAAGTATATCTGGACTTATGGAAGGTTTTTGACAACAAAACACAGCTTTCCCATAAACAATTTGTAAAAATGGGGACTACACAAAACTACTGCCTTGTGGATAGAAAACTGACTCAATACCTGCAAGCAAAGGGTAATTATAAATGGATCTATGTCAGAATAGCAGAAGTCCCACAGGGGTATGTCTTGGTCCCAGTGCTGTTTTACATGTTTATTAACAAATTGGGTGCTGGAATAGAAAGCTTCTTGACCTAATTTGCAGGTGACACAAAACTGGGAAGGAGTGTGAACATACTGGTGGACAGGAGTGTAATTCAGAAGGAATTGTACTCAGAAGGAATTCAGAAGGAACTTGGCATATTGGAAAGCTAAGCTGGAGCTAATAGCCTGAAGTTCAATGGTGACAAATGCAAGGTGTTATACCTCAGGTACAATAATAAAAAACAAATGCAAGATGGGTGACAACTAGCTGGATAACAACACTGCAGTGAACAATTTAGGATTCCTGGTGGATTGTGATCAATATGAATCTGCAGTGTGACACAGTTACACAAAAGGTGAATGTGATTTTGGACAACATCAACAGAAGTATAAAAGGTGCAAGTATAGAACAGAAGGTGCAAGACATGGGAGATAATAGCACTTCTTTACTTGGCATTGGTCAGGCCTCATCTAGAATATTGTGTGCTGTTTTAAAAAGGCCTCCAAATTTTAAAAAGGCCTCTACATGAACTGCCACCTTGATGGAACAGATAGGGTCATCATATACTGAAGACCCTAAGAGCTACACTGTTGGGAGTCTTGTACTCATGGCTGGGTCACCCATAGCAGTAAGGTCAAAGGTGAGGTATTAGACAAAGAGCAGTCCAACATAACATAAGGACCTCAACTGTGGAGCAGGTGAATGAAGAAGGCATACTTCTCAATGGCTGCAAAGGCAGATGAAGGCTGCAGTGGAAGAGCAACCCCAGACATCTTGGATCTTCTTGCCACTGGATACAGGTTGGTTTTCCACCAAGATTCATGCAGTTGCTGATGTGCAATGGCCTCCTCATGTAAAACAAGTAACTCACAGGCTTCTTCCACTGGATCCAGCCACCGATACCCATAACCTTTACAAAGTCCTATGGTGATGGGCAAGTGGTGACAAGGACAGACCAAGTGATTGCCAGGAGTCCCTAGCCATGGATCCACACACAGGCAGTGGTCACATGTTGGTTACTCCATTCTTGGAATGGGACAGGAGGGTAATTCAACAGCCACAATTTTTCTTTTCTTGACCCATGGAAGTGATCATCTTTGATCATGAGGGATTGCCACTGCTGCTACTGATTTTAAAAAGGACATAGAAAAGTTAGAGGGTCCAGAAGCAGGCAACAAAAATGATAAAGGGCTTTAAGATGATAAGTGGTTGAAGGAAATAATATGTTCATTGTATGGAAAAAGGTAGTTAAGAGGGAACATAGAAGTGTTCAAATACCTGAAGGGCTCCCATAAAGAAGATGGAGAACACTTTCTCTGTTGCTGCATGGAGCAGCATGTGGCCCAATAGCTTGAAGTTTCAGTAAAGCAGATTTAGATTGGATATCAGGAAAAACTTCACTGCTAGAACAGTGAGGTACTGGCACTGCCTAGGGAAGTTGTGGAATTTCCATCACTGGAGACATTTAAGGACAGGTTGGTTAACCACTGCCCAGGAATGATCTAGGAGTAGCTATAGTTATGCTAGCTATGGGTACTTCCCACTTTTCAGGGTTTTTCTGTTTCTGTTTCTGTTTCTGCCACGTAGGACTGAGAAGGAAATGTTGTCCCCTCTGTTGTTAAATGTCACAGGGTGGTAGTTTGTTTCTTTGTTTCCCTTCCTCAGAAGCATTGGGTATTGGCTGCAATCGAGACCAGGGACTTTTACTGGGGCATGCCAATCCTTCAGCTGGAACTAAAACCCAGAGTCTTGTCTCTCTGCTCAGGGTAACACTGATTGCCCCATTAGAGGTCAGGAATGAATTTTACCCCATGGTCTGATCTGTATGAACTGTTTGGGTTTTTGCCTTTCTGTTGGGGCTGTTGCCTTCTTCTGCAAATGATCTCTCAACTGTATTTTGACAACATCACCCTTCCAGCAACAAGACACTTGGCATGTCTACACATGCATTTAGGTGCACCTAAATTTAATGTGTGTTAGCTTAATGCTCATTAAGGCTATTTAGGCTTATGTCTACACATGAATGTGTTAAAGCAAAAGCAGGTATCAAATTTAGTTGTGAATAGCCTAAAATGCCATTTTAAGCTGCATTAAAGGCATTTACATGTAGACATGCACCCTTAATGTGCCTTAAATTGGTCTAAATTGCCTTAAATAAGTACGTCCCACTGACCATCATTGTCACTCAGCTTCATTTGTGGCAGTTTAGGTTGTGTGAAAGGGTTGGCTGTGTGTTTTTAGTAATAGGTTACACAAAGATTTACATAGGATGGTTTAGTTAGGGATGTTTCTGCCTCAGGCAGGGGGATGGAGCAAATTGGAGCTTTTCAACCCTACTTTTACATGAGTCTATTCTAGAAAGTAAACTGGATAAGCTGGGTCTTGCAGCCTGGGTCTTGTACTTCCTGATTCAGAGCCCTAACCACTAGGCTATTGGGCAAAATATGTGAGGACCCTACTCTAGTATCTAGTACCCACTAGTCATAAGTTTTTGCTTAACTATAATTTTGTGACTTATATATGCCTGGAGAAGATGTGTACAGAGCCATGTTCCCACTCAGCCAGAACACCATTCTCTTTAACTGAACTACACTACATGTTGAATGGGACTGTAAACTATGTGTTAAGTATTAAACCCAGCAGTTTCATGGCTGGGTAAGTGTCTTTTGGATGCACAACACAAAATAGGATTCTTCCCCTCCAGCATTGCCCTGAATGATGTAGCACAACAGGCCTAGATTTAGCACAAACAAATTGAACTATCAATTATCAACTGGGGGGTACTATTCTACCCATGTGGTATATATGAGTTCCCTTTCATTAAGATAATACCATGAACTGAAACAAAGAGAATACTAGTTGAAAATTATATCCAACATTCACAGTAAATTTGAGAAGAAAAATTAACAATTTAGTATTTAACGAAAGACATAAAGAAAGCTTGGCTACTGAGGTCACTTATATTGTTACTGACTCTCATCAGAGAGTGGGTTTTAAAAAGTTTGCATCTATTTCTAAAGAGTGGATTGATTGTGTATTCCATCCAGATCATGCTGGATATAGTACAGTGTAGAGTGGTGGATGCTGAGCTGGCGAAACCACCTCTCCTTACCACCACCTGGGCCTCACAGTGTTGTCCCCTTTAGCCTCTCAGTGTCCCACCCTGTTACCTCACCTTCCATGCCTTGATGTTATAAACTGACAGGGAGGCTGCCCATAGAAAGCAAAGAGGGTTTCGGATGGTAGGCTTTTGTCACGGTTGAAGCCCCCTGGCTTTTTCCCACTTTACTTTGGCTGAGTGTAAGCTAAAACCAAAAACATGAACATCTGGTCCAAACCCAAGGGTTCCCCTCCAGGGTTCTTCTTGCCCTGAGGAAGCCCTTGCCCAGAGGACCTGGGTACTTATCTGTTCCCAGTTTCAGATGCAGGGTTTCCTTCACCTCCACTTCAGCTCAGAGTCCTTCCTCTGGTTTCCCCAACACAGCTCCTGCAAGGAGCTCTACCCCCCGCAGTTCCTACAGCCAGGCTGTCCCTCTGCTTGGGGCTTGTGCTTGTAAGTCCCTTCCTCAGTCATCTTACCCTCCAATTCAACCTAAGACCTTGCACCTGGGTCAAGCAGGCATTTTGCTTCAGGGCTCCCAGGCTGTATTAGCTTATCTCAGGGGTTGGAGAGAGTCTGTCACCCCTGGGATCCCACCCTCTTTTAGTAATGGGGTAGGGTCCCTGTTAAAGAACTTAATTGAGATTTAAAGTTTCACACAGTTAAATAAATTCTCTACTTGCCCATATGTACAGATGTCCAAAACTTGAAGACTATTCTAAACTGCACCAGCTGGCTCTCGTCCCATAGGGACCATCCACCATCTGTGATCAGATGGAACACGTTACATTCCAGTAATTTCTGTGCCTGATATACCCTTTCCACCTCTGATATACCACTGCATCATAATGTTCATGGAGTATGCAGACTCTAGCTTTATCAGCTCTGAAGTGGCTCTATTATATCCTTCAATGCTTTATTTTTCTAACTCCTACCCACCTTGCCTCTCCCAGCAGTGCCCCCTCCTTCCTCCTCCCCCTTTCCTACTTTTTGTATTCTAATCACTGATTTCTCTTTCTATTTAGAAGCTCTGCTTCCTACAATCCCTTTGCAGTATCTGATGAAGTAAGCTGTTGCTTATGAAAATTTATGCATCTCTGATTTAGTTAATCTGTAAGGTGCAAATCTACACTGGCTTCTGCCTGATTTAAGACTACCATGGCTAATTAGTTCTCTCTATCAACTCATGGGCATTTCCCACAGACACCAGTGTAGTGATTGGGAAGTACATTAGGGTCTTGTCTTACAGGTTTTCGGTATGATTCACTAATGTTGCATTTGTTATGTTGTAACTGATGTTGTGTGGCAAATGATATATTTTATATCCAGTTTTTTGTGGCGTACAAAAGTATTGAATCATGATTTTCCACTGGTATTCTCTTCAGAAAGGGGAACTCATAGGCCCCACTTGTCTCCTCTAACCCTTTGGATAGGTTTGCTCTTTCATTTTTTCTCTACAGTTTCGTATATAAAAAGTAAACATATTTGTTTGGGGGTTTACACTAGAGGTCTGTTTATCTTTTGATTTCCTTGTATCCTTATAAATTGAAAATAACTCTAAATTTAAAAAGTACTTAATTCTTATGATTTAAAAAATAATATTTTAAATAAAACAGACAGAAAAAGCACAGCATATTGTTGGGGTGATACCAAAGAGCAAGTAGATAATTGGGTAATCTTCCTGGTATCAGAATGAACACACACTGAAAATCTATCAAAGACAACAATACCCAATTGCCAGTGGGTGCACATTTCTCACAAGAAAACCACTCTCTCTCCAGTCTCTCGGTTCTAATCCTCAAAGGGAATTTACAAAACACCTTTCACAGATGAGCCTACAAACTGCATTCCATCAATCTACTGGATACAAAAAGGCATGTGCTAAATATAGATATTGGATTTATGACACATTATAACCTGCCTAACATCTGACTCCCCAGGTAATTTCTCCAATTTTTGCCAGCTATAATCATTCCCCCCCCGCCCCTGCCAAAACCTGTCTCTCACCCTTTGACTACAGCTACATTCATTGCCACCCCCACCTGTCTTTCACTCATTGACTACCTCAATTTATATTTTCACTGACTGGCTTTCTTGCATATGTACTGGCTTCTGGCTGCTTTACTATTCCATTCAGGAAGAGCACAGACCAACTTCAGATTCTTCCTAAGCCTGACAAAGGGTATCTATATCCAAAAGCTTGCAAAGAAGAATTTTTCCAACTATTTGAGTCAGTCTAATAAAAGATATCAGATTTACCCAAAGAACCTGGTCTCCCTTAATTATGTGTTTGTTTTATTTAGATTTAAAGTAATAAGAATACATATCTGCAGCTCTAGGTACCTTGTGTAATTAAATACATGCCATTAAATTACATTTTCAGCAGCCTTAAAATTATCAGTTCCACAGAAACTTAGCCAGAGAGGCAGCATATATTGCTATTGTTACTTACCCTATGCACACTTCATATTGTAACTTACCAGCACTACTTTATACCCTATACTTTTACATGAGCCATTCTTTTTTAATATTTATGCTTAGGTGAGAAAGTAACTCATACTTTAACAAATTAAACTTTGCTTTAATGAAAAATTAGTAACTGAAAAATTCAGGTTAAATCATTAAGACAAGTCTCTGTGCTACAGATGTGGAACATTTACCTAACTGAGTCAGAACCAGAGACCTTATCCTAGATCTCCCACATCTGAGGTAAGTGTCTGAGCCATATTGAGATGTGGTCTAAAACCAATGCATTTTTTGTGAAATAGTTTGGTTTTGACAAAATTTCATTTTTGTTAGAAAAAAATCTCAAAACAATTACAACCAACTCAGTTTACAAGCTTAGTCCCATTGACTTTACATTCACTTAGAATTTATTCCTAAATTACTTTATTTCATCATCACATGACCAAATGGCACTTCCATAGCTGTGTAACAGAAATTTCTGACTCTTAAGCACATTTCGAATTACATTTGCACCTGTGGCAGAATGGGATTGCCCTGCATATGTACCTGATGGAAGTAAAATGGAGACAAAACCTCTCAACTTTTTGCCCAACAACTTAGTGATTAAGGAACATACCCACATTCTAGCATCCCTCCAAGGACTTAAATCTGGATTTCTTGTTTGCTAGCAAAAGACTCTAACCACCAGACCACTAGGTACTGATAAGAATGCTCACTAGCCCTCCTCTTGAAGTTGGCTATGCACTAATGCACTAATCCAGCATTATAAATATGCCTTCTTTGATCCTCTTCCTCTCTCTCAACTGTGTAAAAAAAGTGAAGTACCTGTCAGATCCAGAGAGGAGTTTAACATTTTTTGAATATATTGTTACTTAAAACTATTGAAAGCAAGAAAGAACCTACCTATCTGATTAGCTAAAAGAGTGGAAGCCAATGAAAAATTCCCAGACAGAAATACTAAGTAAGCTGGAGACAATGCTGTGTTATAGGTCTATAAATTAAGCATGTGCTACCTTGGAAGAGCATTTGAGTTTAAAACAATAGTACCTTCCCATTGTAGATCTAAAACCATTTTACTTCTGAAAAAGAGCATCTGTACAGTGGGATACACGTTTTAAGATATACACAGCGGCTGCATTGACACAAGATACTGACTGTGCAGTCATTACTGTGCAGTCATTAAGTACTTGGATAGAGTACTAAAAGGGGAATGCATGGGTGACTGATGCAACCTTTGGGGAGGGGGATCCCCCCATGGCTGATCTTGCTGACTGGGAGGGGTCCCCCCATGGCTGATCAGCAGTGAGTGTGGCCGGTCAGGAGGTGCACCGGCACTCTCAGGTTGTGTATACACCCCTATGCATTGCACTGGGGGAATGTATAAAAAAGTACTAAATGACTGGACAGTGACCCAAGGTACTATGCAGTAGAACCAAGGAACAGCTTTTTTTGTGACACTGAAGGCCTTGATACATGTGCAAGTGATTTATCTAAATGTGAATTCAATTTCACCTGATTTAGATGCATGATCATGTAGATGAGGGTTATATATGTTCATTCAGTCATGTGTATTAAGTTATGTACCTTGCAGTGCCACTGGATGGTGCTTACATGCCATGATGTTTTTTTAAAGAGTAAATTCATGTACTTACTTCCATTTCTCATGCTTTGGGTGGCGCTGTTTTAGACAGAAAATATATCTATTTAATTTTAATTCAGCTTTAATTACTTAGCTTTAATTTAAATACTCCAAAAGCTTAAATATTTAAAGTTTAAATAGTTAGCTTTAATAACTTAGCTTTAATTTAGCTGTAATTAATAATATATATGTATGTATATATGTATATACAGTATATTAAAGCTTTCCTCTCTGTAAAGAATAAAATGTATTAGCTTGCTATTCTGAGCCTGGTTTCTTCATGGGGGGAAGAGGGGAGAGGAAATGGTTATCCCACCATTTTTTGTGGTCAGGGACTACTTGGCTTCACAGTGTTAGCAATTACCAAGTTGATTGTCCATTAGTGTTCCTATCTGCTAGCATTCCAGTTTCTGTCCATTTGCTTGTGAAACTTAAAGGTTGTGTGGGCATTCTTATTTTGGCAATGGCAGCCTGTACTTCTAATTATCATAAGAGTAAAATTATTGTGGTTTGGCATATGGGTTAATTTAACAGAGTATAATGCATAAGACCATAAAATCTCAGCCACCTCCTCACTGTAGCTTAGCTGCAAAAATGCTTCAGGGTCTCAGGTCTTTCACTGAAGGTTGGGGGCTGCTGGGAAGGACTGAAGGGCTTGAGCAAGGCCAGGGGCTCCCAGGACTCCAGTGTGAGCTCCCTGTCCCAGCCACCCTCCTGGACTTCAATACCCACAGGCCCCCACAGGCCCCCAGCAGCTTGGGGCTTGGCGTCCGCCTTGGCTGTTATTCACACACCTCATCCACCACATTTCTCAAATATAGCTGTACTGAATAAAGCTCAATGTTACTCAGAAGCTCATTTCAAGGCTTAATGTTGTCTACAAAATGCTTTGAAATCTCTTGTATTTTGCACTTCATGCAAGCATGTTCACTTGCAGCAACTCAGAGTGGTACAAATTTGAGCCAGGGCTTTTTGCCTCAGCGCACATGCCTGGACATGCACTTTGGTGTGGTGCAAGTTGTGCCACTTGGGGCAAAATAACCCTGCATGGCTCCTCCCAGATCTGCAGCAAGGGGGAGCTAGAGCCTAGGACTAGCACCTATGCTAGCCCCAGCAATGTAAAAAGCTGCCTTGTCCTCACCCCTTCAATATAAAAAGCTGCCCTGGCAAGTAGCTCAGGACTACTTGCTCTCAAGAGCTTCTGGGGCCCAGCCAATTAGTACCTGAGGACAATACCCCTTGTGCCAGCTGGACTGCTGAAGCAGCCCTGAAAGTTCCCTGCACCCTTTACCCACTGCAGCAGTCTGGCAGTGAGGGCTGCTGCCTGGCTGTGACCTGCACCTGCCAGACCCAGGTGGGGACTGCACAGCCAGTAGAGGCATCTGCCTCTCTGGGCAAGCTGCCAGCGGGCTGTGGTTGCAGAGTTGGCTGTTGTGCAGCACTACTGCCATGTGTGTGCCTGCCCAGCCATCTAGGCAGCTATTGCCTGGAAGATGTTCTGGCTGTGGTGGCCTGCTGTGAACTGTCAAAGCATGTCCAATTGGCCAGGAGGTCAGCCAACTCCAGCTGGGTCCAAGGTGCCAGCTTTGAGCAGGTTCCTCTGCCTGGATCCTGCCACTTGCCTCCCTAGCAGGATTTCTGGTGTTCCCTATTTGAAAACTGAAAAATTCCTGATAAAAAAAACCCAAAGTCATTCTGTAAAATACCCTGAAATCCATGTTTCTCCATAATTGAAACAAAAAACCACTACAGAGAGAGAGAGAGTGAGAAACAGAGAGATAGAGATAATCTGGGCAATATTTTCATAGTTTCATAGTTTCATAGTTTCTAGGGTCGGAAGGGACCTGAGCAGATCATCTAGTCCGACCCCCTGCCATGGCAGGAAAGAGTACTGGGGTCAAATTTTATTGATATATCTACAGTGTTAAAGTAATTTGGAAGCCTACCAGTGTCTCTATCATCATAATAAAATAAATGCTAAATACCTAAATGTTTTGCTGTTTGCCTTTGGTTTTCTTACCATACAGCAGTTAGAGCTCCCCCCGACCCCTTCACTAACCAGGATGTAGGGACAGCTGCCCCTGCAGCCACAGTTCCTGCCAGCAGGTTTCATCCTGTCTAGCAGATGGTCATGCAGGGTGTGTTCTGGGGGGATGTAGGGTTTGCAGGAGGGGGGTGGGAAGAGTGGGGGGGATGTGGGTGTCTGTGGAGGGATGTGGGGGAAGCCATGGGGCATATGGGTAGGTGTGCATGGATCGTGGGGGGACTGAGGGGGGGGCTGCTCAGAAGGGGTGGGTCCCCTGCCCTGCACAGGGTGCAGCCCCCCTGCACAGCTCACGGACTCCCCCCCACAGGGCTACAGCCCCCCCAACATGGGCCACATGTTCCCCACAGGGGCTTCCACCCCGCTCCCTGCAGGGCCCATGTGCCCCATCCCTGCTTGCTCCCTCAGCCCCCCGGATTGCTGCCCCACCTGGCCCCATCCCCTGCTGGCTCCTGCAGCCCCCAGG
>NW_017728964.1:2118422-2120885 GCF_001723915.1 Gavialis gangeticus
AGCCCCACCCCCCACTTGCACCCCCAGACTCCCCATGGCTGCCCCACCCAGCCCCAGCCTCTCAGCCCTTAAAAAGGAAAAGCCTTGCACTCACCACCAGCAGCAGCAGCAGCCAGGGTCACTGGGGCCTCCTGGCTGGTAAGTAGGGGCTGAGGGGGGGCTGGAGGATGTGGAGAGGGGACCATGGCCCCATCCCCTGCCTGCCTCCCCGAGCACCCCTCATCACTGTCCCACCCAGCCCCAGCATCCCAGCAATAAAAAAAAAAAGCCTCACACTCATTGGATGTAGCAGCTGCTATTGGGGTCACTGGGACCTTGTGGCAGAGCCCCTCCACATAGCACGGGGCAGTGGGGGGCAGCAGGGTCTGGCCCTGGCTTCCTGGCACTTACACTACCACTGCTCCATCATATGGGTGTGGCCCAGGTCGGCAGGGCACTGCCTGGCTCCATGCACTGTCGGGCAGCTGGGGTCACTGGGGCTAGTGGTGCTGGATCCTGGATGATGGCTGCAGGGGCCCCAGCTGCTGCACAGTGTGCAGAGCTGCACAGCACCCTGCCAACCCAGGCTGCACCCATACGGTGAGGCAGTGGCAGTGCGGGTGCAAGGTGGCTGGGTTGTGCTTCAGCACCAGGGTGAGGGCCAACCATAGAGACACTCTGGCTGGCTACCAGAGCATCTCTGTGGAGGATGCAAGCCTTCGGTACAAGAAAATTTGCAGCACAGGGAATGTTTTTTTGTTCCTGCATGTGCCTCTTGCAGCATCTCAAAGGGCTTTTAGACATTGTAAGAGGCATGTGAGCGCTCATCTGGACACAACCTGGAGTGCATGTTGTTATTCTCCTTTATTTATTGAAAAAGACTAGAAAGCAATAGAGATGAATTATACAGACAGTCTATATACTTTTCTTCCTTTTAAAATATGAATTCCTCACACTGCACACTACGTAAGGCAGATATTAAGACAAAATTCATTAGGAGTGCTAATGTTTCCAGCAACCTACAACATTTTTACCCCTCCAAAGAAAAAGAAAACACAGTCCTGTGCTACAACATAAAGGGTCATACTATGATTGTTTCTTTACAAAGCTAAAAGCTTTTTGTTTTTCTGACCTTAACACTTCCTTCACTGTACCTAACATGAAGTGTAACTTTTTTATTAGTATAATAAATGAAAGTTTTGCCCCTCCCATTGCTAATACCATGACAGTCTTGAATTGTATCTGTATGCATACTGGAATTTTCAGTGTTGGTACAGTGTTGGTAGCAACAAGAAATTTCTTTATTTGGAGGATCTGAGTTTGCAGATCTTGCCATGATTCCTGGCAGAGAACTAGCAGTTTCAATACATGTCACATTCCAGCTTAAACTTGGCCTTTAAGCATACCAAGGCCTACCTCTCCACCCCTTCATCCCACCCTGACCCCAGGGGTGATTGCTTGGAGGACGAGAGGGAAACCTCTTAGAACAATGCATTGCCCACCCCACTATAGTGTATGTCAAGTGGCTACTTTCATTGTTGGCAAGTACCATCTCTATCTCACACCTGTGTCTGTGCCCTGCACCAATCATGGCCAGTCTCAGCTTCCTCTCACACCCGTACCTGTGCCCTGCACTTAGCATGTCTGGTCCTAGTGCCCTCTCATACCCATGTCTGAACCCTGAACTGAGCATGCCCTGTCTCAGTTTCATCTCACACCCATGTCTGAGCCCTGCACTGTGTGTGCCTGGTCTCAGCACCCTCTCACACCCATGTCTGAGCCATTATAGCTACAGGACAATTCAGGATCCCACTGCTTAAACTTCCTAGCTCAAGTGGCTACTTGAATTTTCAGATTGGCAAATACCAAGGTGATAATCAAGTACTTTGCATTTCCAGCAACAAAACCTACTTTATTTATTTCACCTCACTCATACCCACCCACAACAAGGAAGCAGGAAGATAAGAAATGGCAGGCTGTCGAGCTACACCTGGTGGACAAACTATGTAACTCTTAATTCATAGTTTCATATTTTCTAGGGTCGGAAGGGACCCCCTGCCATGGCAGGAAAGAGTACTGGGGTCAAACGACCCCAGCAAGGTGTTCATCTAACCTCTTCTTAAAAAACCCCAGGGTAGGAGCCTGCACCACCTCTCTTGGAAATTAGTTCCAGACCCTAGCCGCCATGACTGTGAAATATCGCCTCCTGATGTCTAACCTAAACCTACCCTCTGCCAGCTTGTGACCGTTATTCCTGGTCACTCCTGGTGGTGCTCGGGGGAACAGTGACTCCCCCAGTGCCTGCTGATCTCCCCTGACTAGTTTATAACAGGCCACAAGATCTCCCCTCAGCCTTCTGTTTTGGAGGCTGAACAGGTTCAGGTCCCGTAACCTCTCCTCATAGGGCCTGTCCTGCTGTCCCCTGATCATGTGAGTGGCCCTCCTCTGGACCCTCTCCATGCTGTCCACATCCCTCTTGAAGTG
>NW_017728964.1:2121040-2131153 GCF_001723915.1 Gavialis gangeticus
CTGCCCACATCCCTCCAGGTTGAGAAGGACCCATCCACTACCAGCCTCTGGGTGCGGCCCCCCAGACAGTTGGCGACCCATTTGACTGTGTGGGTGTCTACGCCACAGCCCCCCAATTTCTTAATGAGAACGGGGTGAGAGACAGTGTCAAAAGCCTTCTGGAAGTCCAGGAAGACTATGTCCACTACTACCCCTGCATCTAATGATCTGGTGATCTGATCGTAAAAGGCCACGAGGTTGGTCTGACAGGACCTGCCACTGATGAACCCATGTTGGTTGCTCCTAAGTATGCAGTCCCCTGCTGGCCCCTCCTGGATGTGTGCCAGAATAATTTTCTCGAACAGCTTGCCTAGGATCGAGGTAAGACTTAATGCAGACAACCCCTGAATCACATTTGCATGATAGATGTTACAAAACCAGTCACAGAACCTGGTTCAACTACATCTGGTTTAACTAAACTACACTGATCAAGCTTTAGATATTGTGAGATGATCAGGCCCCAAAACAAGATTTAACCCCATGCGCATGTATCATGTTACAGGCTGATACATGTTATCAGGTTGTAAAGTGTAACACCTATAATGGCCTTGACTGCACAGGTCTCCATGCTTTCAGCCAAACGATGGTACTGCAAAATAGTCTTGGGCTACTGTACAGTCAGTGTCTTGTATAGACGTGGTCAGTGACTTCATACCTTTGGATGATTTCTATTACTTATCTTGACTGTTGCCTGTGTAGACAAGCCCTATGTGTCACAGGGTACAGACAGAAATGCAGCTCCCTGCTGGAACAGAGAAGGTTTCGCAGGAAGTGTTCTGAGTTACAACGATCCCCCAGACCAAACAGAAGTTCACTGTCGGTTCCATGGAGGGGGAGAATCCAGAACCTTACATCAATGAGGAGTCCACTGTAAAGTCAGCAGAGGGAGCAGAAACTGATAAAAGGAAGACCAGAATCATTAAAGAAGCTTGACTAACCTATGGACACTTTTGGAAGCAGGAAGGATAACTGTGACATGGATGGTGGGATATACTGGGAGCCAACACAGTTTGGAGGGGATTGTGATTCATTTGGAACGTTTTATATATGAGACAACTGAGGCAGCAGCATTCTACACACTAGAGTGCACCTGATTGGGTTTGTGCCCCATGGTGCTGGAATGAAGGTAGAGAGTTTAAAGTCCTGGCAAAGTGGAATGGAGTGGGGACATAACGAACACTTATACACATTATGGGGTTTTAGTCCTTAGAGTTGCATTCTATGCCCCCTAAATTGAAATGGTGAGTTTTTAATTGAAACAGTGGTTTTTATTTTTCCACACTGTATATATATTATTGTCCTGGCAACTGCAGGTGCCTGATGAAAGCAGAAGTGCTGAGGGGCCCAAGCCTTTTTTTTGGGGGGGTGGAGCCTGCCTGCTTCTCCCATGGCCAGGGGCCATTCATCTGTGCCATCAATCTATCAGCTCACCTTCTGGACATGGGAAAGGTGGGAAAGCTCCACAAAAAAAAAAAAAAAGATTGGGCCCCTCATCCCCTCTGCCGACAGCAGGTTTCTGCAGACAACAGGACAACTAGGGCCACCCAGGAATGGGATGTCTTGTCCCTGGGGCAGTGAAGAGAGGCAGCAGGAGGATGGCTGGGTGTGATGGTGGCCAGAGAAGACAATGGGGACAATGCATGGGGTGCAGGGCCACCTGGGTGAGCTGTTAGCTTCCCCAAGCCTGCCCGGGCTTCCAGTGCCCCATGCACCATTTCTGCTGCTTTCTCTGGCTGCAAGCACACCGACCCACCTTCCTGCTGACTCTCCTTGCATCCCCAGGGACAAACCAGCTTGTTCCCACATGGCCCCAAGCATCCTGCCAGCCTCTTGAACCTGTAGAAGGCAGAAGTGGTGAGGGGCCTGATCTTTGTTTTCTGCAGAGCCTGCCCACCTCTTCCATGGCCAGGGGGTTAGCTGGCTAACGGCTGCAATGGTCCAAGTTGCAATATTTCAAACTAAACTACATTGGGGGTGTAGTTTAGTTGGCAATGATGCAAACTCATTTAAAAACCCCAAGACTTGCATATGTGTAATTTATGATGTCATTAAGCCGCACGAAGGGAAATTTTCTTCATGTGTACATGGTAACATTATCATGTGTAGAAATGCCCAATGCTGTTGGGAGGGGAGGTATCAAAGCCAACAGTCAGGTTAATCCTCCTGTAACCCTGCAGATACCATAGTTTTATATGCTCCTTTTGCCTCCATTTTATGCTCTCCTTTATTGAGGGCTTGGAGCTTGTGCCCTGGTCACCTACCCATAATTATGCTACTGCTAGATTTCAAATGAATAGAGAAGAGATAAATAAATGGAAAGGGATTTTAGCAGAAGTGGATATGAGGCCCTAATCTGAGCATGAAATATGGCTAAAACAGGAAAATAAAGTTTCTGGCCAAATAGAAGAAGAAAGGAAAGGAGACTGAAGGAATGAACAAACATACCTTGAACTATTGTTAAAAAAAGGACAGAGATGCGGTTTGGATTGTGCACCATCTGTTATGATGTAACTATTACTTCTGCATAGGTCAGCACTACAAGTTAACTATATCTTCTTAACTTTGTTAATGAAACAGGGTTAAAATTGAAGCATTTTTTCTGTACTTCTATTGTTATAGTATCATGCAGAGGTAACATTTACATTGTAACAGCTCATGCTGGTACCCTTTGATAACCATACAGTTGTTACATCTGTCTATCTGGTTAGGCATAGGATGATGTAAGGTTCTGGATCAATAAGGAAATCATCACTGAGGCTAAGAATATTGCTCCTCCCCATGACAAGTTTGGCTATTGAAATAACTGGCTGTAGGAAGCTAAGATAAAACCACAGGTTTACATAGCAAAAGAAGGGCGATGGGGTGACCAGAGAGGGACTACTAAAGGTATTGAAAGGCTGGACTTGGCTTCCCAGCAGTACATGTGGTAGCAACTTGTTCTCACCCTCACACTCTGGCTGCTGCCACCAATGCCTGGCCCATCTGCCCTGGACACACTGCTGTGGGCACAGTTCAGAGTGGGTTGGCAGGCGGAGTTGCCATGGAGACTGGCCTGGGACCCCCACAGGCAAGGGGCACTAGGCTAGATGGCTGGGATGGGGCTGTGGGGCAGGAAGGAAGTGGTGCCTGGGAGTGGGAAAAGTAAGTGGGACTGGGGCCAGGACCAGGTTCATGGAGCAGTGACAGCATGGGACTGGGGCCTGGGGCACAGCCATAATCTGCTCCCACCACATTGCTGTGACATGCCTGGTTCTGCTGGTTCCTGTGACGTGGCAAGCCCTTGCCTATCACAGGGACATACAAGGAGCAGATCATAGCTCTGCTCTGGGATCCTGGTTCATTCTGCCATTGCCTTGCAATCCTGGCCCTACCTGCCTGTCCCACTCCTGGATGCTGCTCCCAGTGTCCCCATGGCCTCATTCCACCTGCCTGGCTGAGTGCACCCTGCCCACAGGGGTCCTGCACCAGTCTCCATGAAAACTCAACCTGCCTGCCCATGTACTCCATCCAGCACCCCAGCAGGGTGGATGGGCCCAGGGCAGATAGGATCAATTTGCATCTTTCTGGCTACCCTGCTCCCCTTCTCTGCCCCCACCCTGCTGGGTGGTTTAAACTGCTGTGATGGGAGGATGAGGCCAGGTCAGCATCCTTCACCCCTGGCCCTCAAGAGCTCATCAAAACTCCTTAAGTGGTCCTCCAGCCCAAATAATTGCCCACTTCTGGTTTAGAGCATAACTGATATGATCTTCACTACTTGCCAGCTTCAGGAAGAATGCCAGGAACAACAAAAGCCCCTCTACATAGCCTTCTTTCACTTAATGAAAGCATTCAACTCTGTCAGCTGAGAAGCACTGTGGAAGATCCTTCTGATATATGGTTGCCCACCAAAATTTTCACCATTTTTGCCTGCTACATGACGGTATACAAGTAGTGGTTCTCAGTAATGGGTCTATCACAGATCCCTTTGAAATTAAGACAGGAGTGAAGCAAGGCTGTGTCATTGCTCCAACACTTTTCTCAATATTCCTTACTGGATGCATCTATACAATATGCTTTACTGAGCATTAGACTCACATAATACAGAGTAAAGCATCAGGGTCTACATGTGCACACAACTTACTGCACAGTAAATTAGGCTAATATGCTGTTTGGTAGTACCAGCAAATACAGCTACTAGATTAATGGTGTATTAGCTACTGCACAGTAGAGCATGTGCAGATAGTGGCTGGGAGCAATTTGCTCCTGATCAATCTAGGCAGCAGTGGGCCACAGAGGGTGTGTGTATGCGGGGGGCGGGCGGGCATGGAAAGGGGAACTACATTTCCAATGTGGAGCTCAGGATTGTAGTCCAGCTTGGCGATTCTGGTTTGGAGGGATGTCCTGTCACTGAGCTCTCTTCTTGTTTGGCTTGCTGAGGGGAAGGGGGAGCTCTCTGTCTCCTGTCCCAGAGCAGCTCAGCTCCCACATCTCCACCCCGTTCTGGTGCTGCTTATGCTTCTACATCTCCCCCAAGTCTCAGCACTGTTTAACCCCATGCTCAGGCACGGGGCATCACCCCAAGCCAATGACACTGAGCTAGGCTACAGTCCCAAGCTCCACACAGCTGAGAACTGTCCCGCACCCCAAGATAGCTACTTCCAGTCCCTGGATGCCAGGCTTGACCCTTGTGCCCCCACCAGCTTGGGGCTGGCACTGTGGGAGCCTGGAGCTCCTCCCAGCTACTGCAGCAGGACAGAGCAGAGAAAGGGGGCAGACCTGGACTCAACAGCTCCCATTGAGGGAAAATTTACTCCCAATGAGGGCGCATCAGTAGATGTGTTCCTGGGTACAGTTTACTGCAGCTTATTTTAATGTGCAGAAACCTTAAGGTATATGAATTGCATATGTAGATGCACCCACTGTGATGCTACATCTGACCATCAATGAGCTTCCAGATGGAGTGGAGCTAAACTATTGAATGGATGGTAAGCTGTTTAATCTCAATCAACTTTGAGCCAAAACCACAACCACCCTAACCTTAATCAGTGAGCTCCAGTACGCTGATGATACTGTACTATATGCTCACTCAGAAACAGACCTTCAGGGAATCACTGATGCCTTAAGTGAGGCATACAAGAAAACGGGACTGATGCTTAACATTCAGAAGACTAAGGTCCTCCATCAGCAAACTCTTAGTAACCAGTCTCCATCTCTGGTAATTCAGATTTATGGTGAGACTTTATAGAACACTGAGTATTTTCTGTACGTTGGAAGCCATCTCTCGCAGAAGGCTGACATTGACAAAGAAATCAAACTTCATTTCTAAAAGTGGAAATAAAGCCTTCAGGTACTTGAGGAAATGTGTGTTCAGAGATTGCAATATCAGTTCTGAAACCCAGCTCATGGTTTATCAAGCAGTCATGATCCTCACCTTAGTGTACAGAGATTTGATGTGGACAACATACAGGAGACACCTCAAATCACTGGAGAAGTAACATCAACACTGCCTGCAGAAGATCCTTCAAATTCAGTGAAGACAGGTGCAACATTAGCATCCTCTCACAAGCAAACACCATAAGCATTAAAGTGATGATCATCTGACATCAACTTTGCTGGGCCGGCCACATCATCTGGATGCCTAATTCCAGACTCCCAAAGCAAGTTTTATTCTCCAGCTCAGTCAAGACATATGCTCAAACGGAGGGCAGAGAAAGTGCTTCAAGGATTCCTCAAGGCCAACTTGAAATAACTAAACATTGACATCAACTCAAAAGAGACTATCACCCAGCACAGCCTTAAATGGAGGAAGAGTCTGTTGCAATGATATCAGTACACTCTGTTGTTGTACTCTTACAATAACAACAGAAGATGGAAAATCTAGGGTGGCAGAAACAGCATGTGGCAGATAGAATCAAGAATCTGGAGCCATCCACCCCACATGGAAACACGTGCCCAAGTTGCAAGAGGGTGTCTCAATTCTGGATCAGTCTCATCAGCCATCTTTGGACTCACAGATAAAGCAATCATGGAAAAGAATCACCCTTGACCATGAGGGACTGGCGATATATTGCCCTAAGAAATCCTTGCCTCTCACATAATTTCTAGACCATCATAGCTACAACATCACTCTTATACTACCATATCACCTGGAAATGAAAAATGGCCTAAACCATCTACTCTGGGGTCAGATCTAGGACTTAGAGGATAATTCAGTGAAGGCTTAAAGTGTGATTACACTTTAAGTGTGATGAGTGATTACAATTAGGTGTTGCCCTTTCATTCCTTCAGCTGGTGAAGGGGGTGTCAATAAAAGCAAAAAAGAGCAAATCTTGACAGCTACATGTTATAAACAGGTGATCTTTCTTACAGAGTGAGAAGGGGTGGTCTTTCTGGATCATTTCACTTTCTTGCCTTTACTTTTTATGCCTCCCTCTGTGACCTCTCAGTGATATTCCCATGAATGGAATGAATGCCCATTGACACCATATCAAAGATTTTTTAGGCAGAGTCACTTAAAAGCATGGTGTGGCAATCCTTTTTTAGAAGCTGCAGCTCTCTCAGATCCTGTTTGCTTGAGGTTCAAGCTGATTTGATCATCTCTCAGGGACTATGCATATTGCCTTTGCAGTTCCTATAGGCTCCATGGACCCAACTGAAAGGGACTAAAGGGAGCATGGCAAGGTGAGATAAAGGCCTGAGCACACTCTGTTTGAAGAATCTTAATCTCTGAGGGTACGGATATTTTGGGAAGGACTCTGATCAAATTTAGTTGAGTTCAGATGTGTTGTGATCCCAACAGCTAGTAAGTTCAGACCCTGGTTGTTCTTTATTATATATGCTTAGTTTAACATAGCATATATATATAAGCAATTTCATCTTGTAAATGGCCAGGGTGACAAAGATGGACTCTTCTTTGCTTGTCATTACTGCTCCCCCAGTTATCTGCATCTGTGAGTGCACATTGTGGTTATGGACATGAGTACAGAGCCTCTAGTCATGAGGAAAGACAAAACTTGTATTTAATTTAAGTTATGAATAACTCCGTTATATTTAAACATGTACATTATTAGAAATATGATCCTACACTTAATGGTAATAGAACAACTTACTCATATATCAATGACATATGAACAATTCTATTACCATTAATGTATTTTAATGCCAGTATGTGTAACAGGCTGTCAGAGGAAAGTTACAACATGTGTAATTTTGCTCTTTATTTTCTCTTACCATTTGTAGGTGTCTGGGTTGCACTGTTAAGTACCAGGTGGTTATAATTTTGCTCCTGGTCATCTGAAATTCACAGAAAAAAAATCCCTTTAAGAAACAGTTCAGTGAATACACTGATCTGCAGATGATAATTATGGTTTGCATTATTCACAAGAAATCTCAGCATGATTAAAGAAAGGAGAAGAAAATGCTTAAGAAAGCAGAAGTCTTTCATGTTATTTGATTAAACTTCCAGATGCTAGAGGAACATGATAATGGAAAACTGCATCCATTCTGCTGAGCCTGAAAATTGGAGTATCTGCAAGGTAAGAAGCTTGTCTTGACAGGAATAAACCATGCTGTGAATTTCAACTTCAACAGTGTGATTATGAGAGGTCCAGTACCTCTAGAACTCTCTATGAAGCCATTTTAGTAATACATCCCCACTCCCACTGAATACAGCATCAGGGTCAAACCATTGTTGTTATTTTTTTTTCATTGGAAATGGCCTTAACTACTCTCCTTCTTTGACTACAATTGCTGACAACAGCAACACTAGAAGAAAAATGAGAACATCAACCAACAAAATGTATAAAAGGCAATACTTCCATAGGAGCTGGATCTAAACTACAGAATTCAGTCTTAAAAGAATAATCACAGTCTAGTGTATTCAATGCTAAATGCACTTTGCTGCAAAGCAACAAGAAAATATTAACAACGCTACTAGGGACAGAAGCCAGAGCCTTCCCAGGGTTGGGACCATCTTACTGAGCCATAACCCCACTGCTTTATAGTCTTCTTGGCCCCACTCTTATTTAGTGAGCTAGCTTCAATAGAAGGAGTAGAGGATGCTTTTGGCAATGCCTAGCTTATGGGGTGGTAGTTAGGGCATTTTGCTAGGAAGTTGGTTCAAACACCTTCCAGCTGAGCAGGGAACCTGGATCTCTCATTCCCAATACCAGGGATGCTTAACCCTTGGCCACCAGCCAGATCCAGTCCTCAGCACCCTGTCAACCAGCCACAGTGCTCCCCACAGATCTGTGACGAGCTTGATGGGCCATGGCCCTGTGGATACACAGGGTGGTCTGGGGCCTGAACCTTCTGTCCAAGGCCTGCCTGGGGGTGGTGTATGCCTGCTCAGCAGACTAGAGCTCCTAAAGCCCAATCGCAGATGGGTGAAGCAGTGTGGAGCCTGATTCTGGCCCTGGGGGGACAATGTGGATTTCTACGCTGCCTTCACCCAGACAGGATTGGGCTCCAGCCAGGCGGAGATGGTGTGGGGTCCCAGAGTTCAATCTCAATGCACAGGAACCAATCTGGCCTCCAGAACACCATTTCCCTGCCCTGCACTATTAGGAAATTGAGCAAAAAGGTGGGAGGGCCCTCTTCCATGCAGTCTGTGATTCCCTGGGGAGGTAGACTAAATCCTATGCAAATAGTAAAAAATGACACTTGCAAAGCAAACTTAGGGCCTTGCTACATGTTGCACTTCGAGCTGCTCAAATGTTGATCAGTATTAGTGCTAGCTCAAGTTTGGAGCACTCACACCTCAAGGCTAAAAAGCTTCTCTGACTGTCCCCCATCTACACAGCTATGACTTGCTATTAGAGAGCTGGTGAGCAGGTGCCTGACTAGGAGCTACAGCTGTGAGTTGTCACTACAGGGCTGGTGAGCCAGGACAGGCTTCTATGCCTGCTCTAGATGGGAGGGGGTGGGATGAGAACATGAAGTTGGGAGGTGGAGAGTTAATGAGATGGGGATGAGTAACGCTGAAGGTGGAAAGGAATTTGGGGTGGGTATAGGGTGGTGTAATGAAGGAAGTCAACCACTGAAGGATAAAATAAAAAGTAAAAAAGAAAAAGAAATAAAGAGGAGTAAATTAAATAAGGTCTCATGTTTTCAGAAATTGGGATTTGGAGTTTGTGTTTCGTGGGAGTGGGTGCTGGTCTTGCTTCCCAGGGTGGCTGAGAGGTGGGAGTGGTAAAGGAATGTACTGTTGGGAGAGTTACTGCTCCTACTCTGCGAAGGAAGCCCAAGCTCATGGGGGCCTGATCCAGCCCTCTACTATGTTTTCCCCAACCCACCTAGACCCTACTCCTGGACCTGTTTGTACCCTGCAACCTGGATAGCTGGCATGTGCTCTGCAGCCTGTTGGCATGGGGTTGCACCCTTGGGGATAAGAAGATCACATCATTAGGTTGGAAGGGGGAGTGGGTTTGGTGCTATAACTTCTCCCAGGCAGTTAGTGGGTGGAAAGTTTGTCTACACAGAACAGGAAGGTGGGGGTGGGGACACGGCATCCTGGGATGCTGCAGGACTGTAACTTGGGTGGGTCCTTTGTCAGAGTGGCCACACATTAATGGAACATGAGCTGGGCAACTTGGGTTGGAGATAAACCTGCCCCGGAGTGGTGTTGGTTTAAGATGCCTAAAGTATGCTTTAAGATGCCTAAAGTATGCTTAAAATTAGGTATAGGTGTTAATGTGTGGACAAACCAGGGGTTATGAGCTTCAGGTGCCAGCTAAAATTAATGTGTAACAAGGCGCTTAGAGCTCCTTAAGTGCTACTTACCCATATCAATTCACCTGGATTTTGGCCTATGCCCACACTGGTCCAGGACTGAGCCTGGGACTTCTGGGTACATGTGGGATAGAGTTTTATTTTCCTTTGGTCAACTAAATGGAACATGGAGAGGGTCCAGAGGAGGGCCACCCGTGTGATCCGGGGACAACAGGGCAGACCCTACAGTGAGAGACTGCGGGACCTGAACCTATTCAGCCTCCACAAGAGAAGGCTGAGGGGGGACCTGGTGACCGTCTATAAACTCACTAGGGGGGACCAGAAGGGTTTGGGGGAGACGCTGTTTCCCCTAGCGCCCGCTGGCAT
>NW_017728964.1:2131274-2132824 GCF_001723915.1 Gavialis gangeticus
CATCCGCAAAAACTACTTCACAGTTAGGGCAGCTAGGAGCTGGAACCAACTTCCAAGGGAAGTGGTGCTGGCCCCTACCCTGGGGGTCTTTAAGAAGAGGCTGGATGCCTACCTGGCTGGACTCATTTGAGTCCCGTTTTTTGTTTTGGGGTTTTGTTGTTCTCCCACCCTGGCGGGGGGTCAGGCTAGAAGATCTACTAGGTCCCTTCCGACCCTAAATCTATGAAATCTATGAAATCTATGTAAGTGGTAGTTTGGACACTTATAGAAAATTAGATTTGGAAGGGAGCTCAGGAGGTCAAATAGTTCAACTCCTTGCTCAAAGCAGGCCCATCCTCAACTATCTCATCCCAGCCACAGCTTTGTCAATCTGGGTCTTAAAAACCTCCAAGGATGGAGATTCCATGGCTCATGTTCATGCAATGGTCAGTCATTACCCCCAGGTCCCTTTCGGCAGTGGTGAAGTCAGGTTGCCACCTCTGAGCCTGTGTGTATGTTGAGGGGTATTTGACCCCAGATGGAGCACCTTACACTTGGAACTGTTAAACTTCATCTGGTTCTGGTCTGCCCAACTCTAGCCTGTCCAGGTCCACCTGTATCAGTAACCTATCTTCTGGCATGGCCACACTGCCCCATAACTTGGTGTCATCCGCGAACTTGGCCAGCAACCCTCTTTTACAGGTTTCTTGTTCAAATTTTAGCTGTTTAAAAGATTCATGAAAGCAGAGGTTGGACAATTTCCTATAGATTTCTTGTCAGGAAAATGCACACAAATACAGATATCTGGCAAAAGCAGACATACAAATCAATTTAGTCAAGTAGGAACACTAGTTTAGTATAAGCTTAAGGAAAAGTCGAAGTAGGGAGTCACAGAGCATCTCCTTGGAAGAGGAAGCAATTTTCTGCTAACCTAAGAGGCAGAAAGGGGCAGTACTTCTGGAGATGAGAAATGAAAGATCCCCACTGGAATCAATAATGGAGGACCTGTCTTGGTGGTTGGATCCATTAGGCCTGCTGCATGTTATGCTCCAGCTGTAACTTATTGTAACAGCATATTCCCCTGATAGGAATTTCTCATAGGTGCAGGAACTTCTGCTCCATCCACAGCCCACCACAGCACATGGGCGTCTGCTTGAGAGGGAGAGCATATATAGGGAAAGACAAAGAATGGCCAATTTTCTAGTAATATCATGTTCCTAGGGGACCATATACCAGTGGCTTGACACAGAAAAATCCCTGGACTCCTCTTACACTTGGACTAGGCTTGCACAAAATCCCGACAAGAAGCAAGGGGGGCAGGAGTGTCCGTAAGCCCCCCTGGCTCAACAAGGGCGTCCGGGACTGCCTGCTCGCCAAAAAGGCGGCGTACGCCCGGTGGAAGGGGGGTGAAATCTCCAAAGAGGAGTATACCTACTCAGCTCGGGCCTGTAGGCGAGCTGTTAGGAAGGCCAAGGCGGACATGGAGCTCGGACTAGCGTCCAAGATTAAGGATAACAAAAAGTCCTTTTTCAAATACATTGGGAGGATGAAGAAGGTGCCGGGTAATGTGG
>NW_017728964.1:2133812-2145528 GCF_001723915.1 Gavialis gangeticus
TCGTTTGAGTCCCATTTCTCTTTTTGGGGTTTTTGTTGTTCTCCCGCCCTGGCGGGGGGTCGGGCTAGAAGATCTACTAGGTCCCTTCCGACCCTTAATCTATGAATCTATGAATCTATGAGTCAAAACATGGACTGAAAGCCCAGGGTCAAACTCAAGTCTGAGAGCAATTGTGCAACTCCCTTGTGGTACCCTGCAGTGCTAAGTGGGAGCATGACCAGATGGTTCAGTTCAGACCCCATCTCTGACTGCCAAGGGAACTGGGAGGGTTTTCCATTTGTGAGCAAAGAGTATGGATTGTAAAAGGGTAAATAGGCTTGAATTATACATCTCAGAAATTGACCCTACACCCCACAATCCTCAGAAAAGGGAAGGAAAAAGAAGCTTCCAGTCCCCAGAACCTGCCTTACAGGAATGCAGTTCTCTGTTCCCAGTAGAGGATGCTGGTAAGCTCATCTTCTTACTTGTAACAAGCTTTCAAATCAAAATGTGTATCTCACTATGGCCCCCCTCTACACATTACAGGGTATTACACAATTACCCAGTTAATTGTGCAATTATCTTAAGACCAGCTACACATGCAAAGTACTTATCACATGATAAAAAAACTCTAACCAGATATAAAGTTAGACCTCAAAAATGTGTACTGTTTATAGCTGGTTGCTATCAAGCTTTAATGTACATGTGTAGCAGTGTTCCCCTGAGGCTGGAAGTCCCATCAGCTGGAATAACTCCCAGTCATAGGGGTGCATCATTCTCAGCACAAAACTGCTGGGCCTGGGGGATTGTGGCAGCTGTGACCCCACAGACTTGAGGTTTCACGCTGGGCATGGTAAATCCCTACAGCTGGGAGCCTTGTGTGTGAAGACCCTGGGCCTAAGGATTGTGGCTGCCATGATCCCCAAGGTTCTGGGGTGTGTGGGGCTGTGATCCCAGGACTGGGCTCCCCCAGCACCAGCAATAAAGTGCAATGAGATCTAATGCATGATCTCACAATCACACTTCCTGCTAGGCATGTAAGTTTATCTGCATGTGTAGAGGGAACCTAACTGCAACATGTATAAAGCTGTTAATACTGGTTGAGCATGTACCTTTACATGTTGGTGAACATGGGTTAGAGTAAGGTTGCTCAACCTTCAGCCCATGGAGCCATAGATATCCATCCCATAAGGAACCCCATGGATCGGGGAATTTAGTGCAGGGAAGCAGTGGCAATAAGTATGCTGACAAATTTCCAAATCCCACAGCCAGATTTCCAAACCCCAATACTTGCATAACAGGTTCGGGCCAGGTCATGACCCCTTTCCCTACCTTCATGGCTGGATGGTACTGGGTCACTCCCCCTTTCCCTCATATGGCCAACTCAAGTCCCCTTCCTGTTCCCCTGCAGGGCTGACTTAAGCCCCTTCCCTCTGTGGGGCTGGGTTGGGGCTGAGCCATGCCACCCCACACTGGCCAGGCCATGGCCCCTCCCCCTGTGGGGCTATATTGGTGCTGGGCCATGTCCCCTCCCTCTACCCATGGGGTTGGTTTGGAGCTGGTTCTATCCTACCTGTCTCCAAGTGGCCAGGTGGGGCCCTGCTGTGACCATCCCCTGCCAGACTGGGACCACCACCTGAATCCAGCCTGCAGATGACCTGGGCATTGCCCACATGGCTCACTACCCAAAAAGGTTGAGCACCACTGGGTTAGAGGAAGAGGAACACAGAGGTACGAGGTATATTTCCAGAGAGGAACTCTTGTCATCCAGGGCTTACAGGTAACAGTGCCAATCCAGCTGTTCAAGAAACTCAACTCCAAGCCTTTGCTACAGACTTTCCTGCTGTTTTATTTGAGCTTGAATATGGACTTCAATATCCTGCTGATGTTCCTTCTTTCATTCTAAATACTAGAGAGAGGTAGGTAGCCACATTAGTTTTAAGGCAGACAGAAGGTAGGGCAGGGGGGAACCTTGGGGGGGTGTGAAGGGGGGAGCCACTCTAATTAAAACACCTGCAGCATCTCATGTCTTCAGAATCCCACATTTCAAAATGGTGGTGGGGGTGCTTTAACTAAAGCTCGTTCAATGAACTTTAGCTAAAGCACCCCCACCGCCATTTTGAAACACAGGGATGCTGAATACATGAGATGCTGCAGCATGGTGGAGTGCTCTGATTAGAATACTAATCAGAATGTGTCAGAGTCCTAATCAGAATGCATTGGAGCATGTGTAAAAGTGCCCTTAGGGATTTATTCTGTAATGTGCTACCCTGTTCTGCCTTCTGCCATTCTAAATACTAGGGCACCCTCTCATCCCATCGGGATGCATACTCTGTTGCCAGGACTCTAATTTTCTGGTTTGAAAGAGAAACAGCAACAGTAGGCAACACCAGCATAATGTTTTCCCTCTCCTGCGTTTGTTGAGCCTGAAATGACAGGGAACCAAACAACATAGGTTTTACAGCACTTCCAAGTCCTGGGTGCCATTATAGCAATGAGGACACTGAGCCAGTACTGCTCCAATTTCTGAGAACAGCTTATTTCAACCTTTGAACAGTAGGTTTGGTTGGAGTTCAGAAAGCAAGTAAAAGAACTAGAAGAGTTGGCTCAAATTTGTTTTTCCTCTTCCCCCTTTTTACATGCTTTACAAAAAGAAAAAGAAACTTCCTTTTGGGACTAAAGCTAAACTTTCAAGGGCTTTTTATCCCTGCAGCATCTTGAAACAGTTGCTGATGAATAGTATTCTCCTCTGATGTGATCTCTGGTAGGTAAAAATAATCATAGGCCTCTCTGCAGGAGTTTGTGAGCATTTGGGTCAGACCACGGCAAGAATGTAGCTGGCTTGCTTTTCAAAGGCTAAACAAGAATAAATCCCTCAAGTCATAGAGAGGGAGGGAGGTTGAAATGAAAGAGGGCAGGCTGCCCCATACAAGGTGAGAAATAACAGAAAATAAAACACCTCTTAATGTGGCAAGAAGAAACTCTAAACTGGATACACTCAGATGAGAAACTCTAGGGAGAGTTAATTTTATTGTCAGAGTTTAATTTTTCTGATATCCGATCGCACCCAAACACTGGTATGTTATTGTAACTGCTGTCACAGTCTCAGCAGGGTTCACACCTCTGCTGCAACTGGATTTTTACAGATAACTAAATCATTCTTGCAGTAGTTTCTTATGGAGCCTAGTTGCAACTCCACAGCTACAGTCCTAATTCCAATTTCCATTTAAATCCAGGTTTAACCTTATATCAACCAGTAATTTGTAGGGTTCGTAATTCAGTAATTGGCCATGTTTGTTATCAAGGCCCAATTTGCAAACTCAAAATTAATGGGAAATAAGGAGTAATTCTGAAATGTAGTGTGACAGAACTATTGAACAGGGAATGAAGAACATGCCTGAGTTTCAACATGAACTCCCATTCCTCATTTCTCAGTTACATGTCACAGATATTAGACACATAGCACCTTTATACATGTGCTCTGGGAGGGAGTGGACGGAGGGGGTACTTTAATGAGAGCAGTTTCAAAAGCCGTTCTCATTAAAGCACCCAGAGTATCATTTGTATCAGTGTCCTCATGCTGATAAATGGTGGCAGGGGTGCTTTAGCTAAAGCTCAAATGAGCTTTAATTAAAGCGCCCCGCTGCCATTTTTTGGTCCACAGACACTGATACACATGAAGCTGGAGTCTGCTGGAGTGTGATAATTACTACGCTTCAGCAGACTCAATTAATCAAGTCTACTCCAACACACTGTAATTACAGCATGCTGGAGAAGTCTAACTGCACATATATAGGTGCCTATAATTTCTTCTGCTACTAGAAGATGCCCAATGATGTGAATGGGCTAAGATCAGAATAACATTTGTGCAGCTTTATCCCAACCTTGGTCCCAATCTCAAAGGGTGTTATTACACGTGCTCTGGGGGTGGGGGTTGCTTTAATTAGAGCAGCTCTGAGAGAAGCTTTAGTTAAAGTGTCCAGAGCATCTCATGTATCAGTATCCCCATGCTTCAAAATGGTGCTGGGGGGCACTTTATCTAAAGTTCATTGAAGGCACTTTAGTTAAAGTACCCCGCTACCATTTTAAAGAGCAGGGATGCTGATACACGAGATATGGAGGCTGGGTGGAGTGTGGTAATTACCATGCTCCAGGAAACTCAATCAATCATGTCTGCTCTGATGCACTGTAATCACAGTGCATCACAGCAGCCTCTGAGCTCATGTACAGGCACCAAAGTGATTGTTTTTATTTGTGATCAAGACTGATTCAGTTGTGCTTAAACCGTACAATTAAGAAGAAAATACACAGAGGCTCTAGCCAGCCTGAAAGTATTCAAATGGTGAATGAGATCATCATCTGCTAATCTGTAGGCACAATAAATATCCAGTTTGGTAACTTTTTACATTTGATTTTTTTGTATTTTACATTTCTTTGACTCTCTCCTGTATTAGGGTGCAGTAAACTAATTGGCCACATCCAGATGAACAAGTGGTGCACTTGCAATGGTAAAAATGCCATAGCACATATTTTTGCTGCTACTCTGTACCGCAGTGCACGTCCCTGTACATGCATTTTGTTGAGAGACAAATTGCCCTGCTTCAAGCAAACTGCCCTTTCCCAGCTCCCCCCAAGCTCTGGCATGCTAGAGCAGCCAGGGGGCAAATGAAATAGTAGAGAGACTTTGGGCAGCAGCCAGAGTGTCTCTCTGGAAGACCAAGCCTCTGTTTGTTTTGGTGCACCCTATTGTAGCATGTTCTGTGCTGCTTTTTTTCCTGCTGCTTTTTCATTTTTTTGCTACTGGAAAATCTCAGTAGCAAATTTTGTTCCTGCAGGGCATGTTTTAACATTCACCATGAGTGGTTTGTGGTGCTACAAACAGGTTTGTAGCACCACAAACTGCATTCCCTGTTTTTTCTGGATGTGGCCATTAACTACACCATAAGATTGTATTGTTGGGGGCAGTACTATCTTACAGCAGAGTCATTAAGTGCAATCAAACACATGTGTAGCTGGTGACTACTGGATGCAAATTGCACCCAGTCAGCTCAGCCAGCTGGGTACAAAACCCCTGGCTCCTGCCATCCCTCTGCTGCCTGATGCTGCCACCCAGAGTCTGGGGTTGCCCCCCTGTTCCACCCCCTCCCCTGCCAGCCGGGGGCTGTACCACCTCAGCAGAAATTGCTGCAGTCCCTGGCACACATGTAGATGCTGCACCCAGGAGCAGTTGGATGGCTACACATTAATAGCATGTGTAGATGTTCCCAGTGTCAGGCAAGTTGTTGGACTCTAGTCCATGTCCTGTTCATGTTCTATCATGCTCTGTGGAACACTTCTACTCTAATGGATTAATTTACTAATGGAGGTTATGGGAAAAGTACCCTAGGACAGACATATTAACTTTGACCACAAAGAAATGCTGCATTCCTCCCATAAAATACAGATCTGCACATGTTTTATGTATGCCTGTTATTTAAAAATTTTTCAATAAATAATTAAAACAACCAACTTTCCCCATATGTTCTAATTAGAAGTTTTCTGCCTGGCTAATTCAAACCCAACTTAAACTAGAAAGCTGTTTTGTTTTGCTTTGTTTAAATCTCATGAATGATTAAATAACAGGGATAGCAACTAAGTTGTTTTAAATTTATGAGTATTTAAAATGAAGTTTTGTATATACTTAGTAGAGTTTCCCCCCTCCTTTTTCCAGGGAGAGAGGTGGGAGAACTATTGAAGCAGGATGTGGTTTGGAAACTGAGACCAGACCTCTTTGTTAGTAGCCACAGGTATCTGCTTGTGATACCTGTGTTAGGAAAATTCATGGAGTCCAGCTACATGCACTTGTATTATTTGGGGCATGAACTCCCATGCAGGTTAGTACAGTAACATTTTTAAAAATAATATATACATTAGGACCTTAAGTTACAGCAATCTGTCATAACAGGGTTGTCCCACTGGTAGCCCACAGGCCACATGTGGACCAGAAGCACTTGCAGCTGCCTCTCCCACTGCCACATAGTGCAGGAGGGCCAGAGGTGTCCCAGGCAGGCAGGCTGTATGCTGCCTGTGCAGCCTGTGCAATGAGGAAAGGAGGGGGCTGTGTGCTTCTGGCATGCCCTGTGCAGCAGAAGGGGTATACTGTGGGCCTGCTGCTACAGCATGTGGCTGGCACAGTGTGTAGCACCTGGCTGCAGGGAATTTGCACAACCCAGTATCAGATGGTCACGGGACATCTATGTTGAGCATATTACTGGCTGCCTGAGTTGCCTCAGACCACCTGTCAGAAGCGATTGTGGGGGACAGACTGCACCTTAGCGTAATGTGAGCTTGGTAACATAGATCAGAGATAATCCTGCCCTGGAGTGGTGTAACCTTGATCTGCATAATGAGTGCTTAAAACCAGTTTCAGGTGTTAATGTGCAGACAATTCAGGAGTTAAGAGCTCCAGGAGATGCCCAGAATTACTGTGTAACAAGGCCCTGAGGGTGGTCAAACAACAGAACAAGCTACATACTGAAATTGTGAAAATACCATCCTTAGAAATTTTCAATGCAGGTTGGACAGACACATGGGTGGGATAGTTTAGTTAGGGATGATCCTGCCTTGATCAAGGGCAGGATCTTATGTGGTCCCTTCCAGCCCTACCTTCCTATGATCCTATGATAAGGTAAGAATCTGTGCTTCCATTAAAAAAGATGTTTCTAATTATCATAATGTACAAAACACAAAAGCAAAGAAAACAAACAAATAGACGATTCCCCACCTGCCCTCAAATGTGGCATGACCATACTTTGGAAAGTTCAGAAGTTAGATGTATAAGAAAACCTTATATTTAACATTATTTTTGTAACAGGGACTCAAGCAGGAGCCCTGTTACTTAGACAAGGTTGGGTCAGACTGACCCAATGATGACCCCTACCAGGTGGGAGGAATTACACACCCAAGACAAAATCAGGTGATTAGCCCATGAAAACCCAACATAAAAGCAGTGGCAGAAGACAGACTGATTGCCTTCGGGCACAAGAAAAGGTGAGAGAGACAAGGAGCCCATCTAACAACCTGGGAAAAGACGTTGGGACTACAGGACCTGAGACAAAAGATGCCAGACAGGCTGCTTACCTTACTCCTCAGGCGATCCCGGTGAGTGTAAGGAGAACTGAGACATGGCATAGCGGCTCGGCAGGGGGAATCCCAAATAGTGATAAGAACCCTGGGACGACAGGTGGGAAAGAGGGTCCCACGCTGGACTAAACCCTGACCCCAGATCCACAGTTTTGCCACGTGCGGCAGTGCGGAGAGCAAGGGGATAACCTAGACTGCTCCAGGAACTCAGTAGAAGCTAGAGGCGTGGGGAACGCGCCTTGCTAATATGACAATCAGCACTTAGGACATTTGGCGGTACAGTGCGACTGGAGGCGCGTCCAGTGTTGCGAGACCTGCTCAGCAACTCAGACAAGTCTCGCTAATGAGGTAATCGGCGAGACTTCTGTTTCTGTGCTACTTTTCTCTGGGAAATAAACTTATATCAAGTATGTACCATCTGGGCAGTTTTATTTGATCCTTATCCATAAAAGACCACTGATCTCCTTCTTTTCCTTTTGATCTAAATTGTGGCAGGTGAGTACAGCGGGGAGATGCAGCTAGGATTACACTCCCACTCACAATTTTTTAAAATCTATTAATTGTTTTGTCTGATCTCATGATTTTTTCAGATCAAACTCATGATTTTTAAAACTTTGTGGTTAGCCATACTGAAAGTAAGACAATAGCTCATGACATATATATTATGTCTTTGTATCAAACCCTAATCAGTAATATAAAAAAAAAATTTAATAAATGTAATAATATAAAAAGCAATACATCAATAAACCAATGTTAATATATATCCTATTTAATATTTGTCTATATATTATATAGGCAATATGTTCTTAATATAATAGTTGCCTAATCTGCTATAGGAAATCTGTTACTATCTAGTCTATTATGCTTTTAATGAGGAGACTTACAAGTTGGGACCTACCCAATTTGCAGTTTTGCAGAAACCACAAAACTCACAACCGTCCATGAAATTAACTTTTTTTTTTTTAAATAAAATACTGGCTCCCTTGTAGGAGCCAGAAGTCCTTACTGCCTTCCAGCCTGTCTGGGAGGGGAAGGCACCAGCTGGTAGGACAGCACAAAGGGCAGCCAGCAGCCAATATGGTAGCTGCCCCCTCATCTCTCATCCCCAAGTCTCTCCACCAATCAGCAGCAAGGGGAGGGGCTGAACAAAGGACAGTCAGCAGCCAAGATGGCAGCCATCCGCTCATCCCTCCTCATACCGAGATCCTCTCCGCCAATGAGTGGTGATGGGCAAGGCCACCAGGGAAGGGAGAGGAAATTGGCTCTTCATCCTGCAACCAAACCATGAAAATTACTTTGTCTCACCATGAATTAAGTAGGTCCCTATTTATAAACAGTACAGTTAGCTTTGTTTGCAGACCAGCTACCATTATGGCAGTACACAGTACTACCTATAACTGTCAACATGGAGAGCTGGGCAGCTTGCAATAGCTTAGCAACCCCTACTGTGGCAATGGCTTTAGGTGGAGGAGTAACCTAGAGGGAAGTCCTTACTACTGGTGGAGAAAATGCCACCAAAAGGCAGATGCCATGTCAGGGTGAAATGGGCTCTCCAACCCTGGTTGGCAACCAGTCTAGGAGTGGAGCCCCAAAAGACAGATGGATTGAAGATCTTCATACTGGCAGCTCCTTAAGTCAAGCTGGCTCCAAATGTACTGGTTTCTGCTTTGCCTTTGAGATCAATTGGCTAGGCCAAGAGGGGGACATTGATATATAGGCAACTCAAGCATTTCCATACCAACTGCCCCAGCCATTGCAGCCAAAACTGAATGAGAGGACACTCCATCTTTGCTATTTGCATGGGTAGAACATGGAAGGAGGTAGTTATGGGTTATAAGATCAACTCAGTTGGTATAGAGTGCCACAGGTCACCTTCGTCAGTGGGAGGGACCAATTGTGGTCCACTGGTCAGCCCCCAGCCAGTAAGGTGCTGACCCACCATGGTCTGCCGTCCTCATCTGGTGCACGGGGATAGACCAAGAGTTGAAAAACAGATGAAAAATCAAGTACCAGGCAACAAGAAAAGAAACTTGAAACCTTCTGGCTGGGAAGCTAGAATGTCAGGATCATGTGTTCTGGCATTGATGCCAATTTACAGATGATTCACAATGTCCAGAAGACTTCACTGATTGACTAAATTCTACAAAAACTTAATATTGACATTGCAGCCTTGCAGGAGACAAAACTGGCCAACTCAGGCTCCATTCATGAGTCCAACTACACCTTTTTCTATAAGCAGAGAAGTACACACACCGCTTGAGGTACTGAACAAGTTCTACTACCTTGGATCCACAGTGAGTGACAACCTATCACTGGATGAAGAGTTAAATGTGCACAATGGAAAATCAGCTACCATTTTCAATAATATCTCCAAATGGGTATGAAACAATACAAAACTCACAATCAAAACTAAGCTGCTTTTGTACAAAGCCTGTATCCTAAGTGTCCTTACGTACAGCAGTGAGACATGGTCAACATACGCATATCAAGAAAAGAAGCTGATCATCTTCCACCTAAACTGTTTATGGTACATCCTGGACATCAAGTGGCAAGACGGAATCACCAACACAGAGGTCATCACCAAAGCCAACCTGCTAACCATTACTGGACTACTCAACCAGCAGCACTTATGCTGGCTTGGCCATAATTGCAGGATGGAGGATGGATGCATCCCAAAGGACATCTTGTATGAGCAAATTGCAGGTGATAAGAGAAGAGTAGAGTGCCCAAAATTGCACTTCAAAGACATCTGGAAGTAGGATATGAAGGCTTTTGGAATAGACCCAAACCTTTGGGCTGCCTTAGCAAGACACAGGACAAAGTGGCGCTTCCTTCTCAATCACGGAGTCCAACATCACAACAAGAAATGGTCACCCGAATTACAACAGAAATGTGACTAAAGGAAAGAGCTGATCAGTACAGTATCCCCTAACACCACGTACACCTGTGGTGACTGTGGCAGGACCTGCACGTCTAACTTCAGTCTTTACAGCCTAAAGAGAAAATGTACCACCAGTCACTAGATAGCTACAATATCCAGCATCACTCACTGATGAATGGATGTTATAAACTTAGCTCTGTTTGCAGGGTGAAGGCTTTCTAACTTCTATAGTGGATGGTTCACAGCAGTTGCTCTCTGTTTCTAGAACAATTAATAAGCAGCTATAGAAACAAATTCTCTGTAGGTCTATTGCCTCTCTTTCAAAACAAATATCACAACCACATTCCAAAAAGGGGAAAGGATTTTACAAAAGGCAACAAGCTTTACTGAAAACATAGACTAATGAGCAAATTAAAGAAAGATATTAGGAGCTAGAGGCATATAATTTCATAGTTGGTAGGGTCGGAAGGGACCTAAGCAGATCATCAAGTCCAACTCCCTGCCATGGGCAGGAAGGGATGCTGGCGTCAAATGACCCCAGCTAGGTGGTTGTCTAGCCTCCTTTTGAAGACCTCCAGGGTAGGGGCAAGCACCACTTCCTTTGGAAGTTGGTTTCAGCTCCTAGCCACCCTGACTGTGAAGTAGCTCCTCCTGATGTCTAGTCTGAATCTACTCTGAGTCAACTTATGGCCGTCATTCCTTGTTACCCCTGGTAATGCTTGGGGAAACAGGGACTCTCCCATTGCCTGCTGGTCCCCTATGGCCAGTTTATAGGCAGCTACAAGATCCCCTCTCAGCCTTCTTTTGTGGAGGCTGAACAGGTTCAGATCCCGTAGCCTCTCCTCATAGGGCCTACCCTGCTGCCCCCTGATCATGCATGTGGCCCTCCTCAGTATAGATCATATACTGGTTGCTCCATGGTAGCTGTTAAGGCCTTGTCACACATTATACTTAGGACATGTTAACTCCTCTTAAAATGCTAGCCTCTGAGCTTTCTAGCAGTAAAGCACATGCTATGTGCCATTGTAGCATAGTAAAGTTAGGACTTTTACAGTGAGGAGTATTTACAAGTCGGAGGATAGGGCTAGGATTCAGACTGACCTTGAGAAACTGGAGGATTGGGCCAAAATAAATCTCATGGGGTTCAACAAGGACAAGTACAAAGGTTTGCATTTAGGATGGAACAATCCCATGCACCAGTACAGGCTGGGGGATGACTGGCTGGGAAGCAGCCCTTCAGAAAAGGACCTGGGGGTTACAGTGGACAATAAGCTGAATATGAGCCAACAGTGTGCCCTTGTTGCCAAGAAGGCTAATGGCATACTGGGCTGAATTGGTAGGTGTGTTTCCAATAGGTCATGGGAAGTGATTATTCCCTTCCATTCAGCACTGATGAGGCAACACAAGCTTCAAAGCCCCCAAGTTAATCTACACCACAGGGCTCCACTGCTAATACAACATAACTCCAAAATAAACACTCCAGCCAGGGCTAGTCCTGACCCTCTGGTCTTCCTTTAAGGAGCCCATCCTCTCCATACAAACAAGCTCTCCTCTAGGCCCTTCTCCCCACTTCCTCTTCCCAACTCCTTTTACTTCCAGGTCAACCAATCAACTTCCCCTCATTGATTAACTGAGCCAGCTGTGGGCCCCTAGACAGGTGGCCTGTTCCCAGCTAGCTGATTTCTCTAGGTTGTCATCCTGTAGTGAAAATAGATACTTTTCTCTATGTTTCTT
>NW_017728964.1:2183719-2202097 GCF_001723915.1 Gavialis gangeticus
CTCAGGTCCCTTCCAACCCTACTAACTATGAAACTATGAGTCCCGGTTTTTGAAGAACAGACCAAATTAGGAGAAGGCTCATAAGGCCATGCGGACATGTGACCACAGAGTCAACAAAGCAGAGATACCCATGAATGAAGAGTCATTGGTAGTCATCAGGAGAGAAAGAGAACACAAAAGGAGTGACTTGAGAATAATAAAGGTTCCCTCCCTTTGTCCTGGCTCTCCCTGTCCCTTCCCATCCTTTTCCTTGAGAGGGGTACCCATCCCCATCCCTGTTCCCCAGAAAGGATCCCCAAGCCCACCATGGACAGCACATGACCAGCCCATCTCATACACCTCACTGGAGGGGGGGCATCGGCCTCGGCATCCCATCTCCAGACTGCTGACATCTGACACCTAAGAGAGACACCCTGAGAGTGGAGCCTGCTTCCTGACCAGATGTACTATGATTTGGTAGATATATAGAATTGTTTTATGGTTTGTATTCTTTTCTGTTATTACTGTGTATCAATACATTTGCCTGTTATTGAATGGAAAGGTTGTGATTGGTTTGAGGGTGGGTCCCCCTGCCCCAAACAAGGTATCTGGATCCTAAATCCAGAACCAACAATAATCTGCAAACTTTTTACTGACAACCAAATTTATTTTTACAGTAGTTGATGTGAAACCCTTATATTTGAACCCAGCCCTTGCCCAGGGCCTGGCAGAAGGGTTATATTTATATTAAGTAAAAAATATGTCAGTAAAAAAATAGTTGACTAAAAAAGTTTAGTTGTCATTAAAAATGGTGACGATTACCAGTAAAAAATTGTCTTTGGTTGGGAACCTTGCCTCATTCCTAAAGTGAGTTTACTCAAGTGTTGCAATTTCAGGCTCACAAGGCGCCTATACATATGCCCAATAACTGCTCTGGTGCATGCTAATTAGCACACTCTGGCAGCCTCAATGTCACATATATTCAGCATCTCCATACTTCAAAATAGCTGTAGGGCCATTTTAACTAAAACTTATCAAATAAGCTTTAGTTCAAATACCCCGCCACCATTTTGAATTGTGGGATGCTGAATACATGAGATACTATGGGCACTTAAATTAGAGCAGCTCCTGAGAGCCACTGTAATTAAAATGACTACCCACCCCATAGCACATGCAAAGATGCCCATAGGAACCCTGATTCTTAGTGGTGTCCACAAACCTGTGTGGGGGTATTCAGGCTTTCTCTGAAATAAATAGGGAGAATTAGGCAAGATTCTTTGGGTAGATGTGATATATTTTATTAGACCAACTAAACAGATGGAAAAATTGTTCTTTGCAAGCGTTTGGGCAAAAACATCCTTCTTCAGGTATAGAGACAGTCTGCTGGTGAATTATGCACTCTCCTGGGTAGAATAGAAGCCAAAATGCAAAATTCAGGTTCGTGAAAATGCAAATGCGTGGCAGTAAAGATCAGAAGGATGGGAGACAACAGGTGTGAGACAGGTGGGGGGCAGGGAGGGGGAATGTAGAACTGGTGATAGAAGAAAGTAGCTGGTAAAATACAGACAGGTTACTTGGGGTTATCAGATGGCAGGTAGGTTATAATGTGCCATAAATCTAGGGTTACATACATCCAGGTTTTCTTGCACGTGTTCTCTTTTTAGGTCCTCTCATCTATGCCAGTTTTTAAAAATATATATTTTTAAGTATCAGTACATATCTGGGATTTTATTCTGCCTCCACATTCCTGGCTTGCCCCAGCAAGGAGCTGCTTGGGGCTGGGGACAGTGGGTAAGGTGACTGCTGTCTCCTGCCCAGAGTCCAGATTGACTTGCTGACTTCTCAGTTGGCCCAAAATTCGCAGTTGTGCTGAAAGATGTCTGAGTGAGGAGGCATAGATTCATAAGGAGGTGCTATCAGTCATATGATAGTGCTGGTCAGAAATGATAATATTATCTTATCTCTGCAAGCAGCCAGGTTTGTTCCAGAAACATTGCTTATGCATTACATGCTCTGAAATTTCACTTTCAGAAGTGGAAATAAAATCACTGCTTCTTTTGCAGCCTGCAGATTGGGAAGACTGGGAAAGCATTTCCTCTCCTCCCATTGCAGAATGTGAGGTGTTTCCCTAAAGTGAACATCATAGACTCCAGAGATGTTTTGCATATACCCCAGTGTACACATGCCACAGTTTGGAAACCCCTGTCCTACAGGGGGCTTGGTTTTTGTTTATTGTTGAGTGGATCTAAGTCACTAACACGACATTAAGGCTAGCAAAACCATTGGATATTTATTATTTACATAGCCAGGAAAAACAACTGTAAACTGGTAACTAATAAACAATGTGGGAGCTTGACAAAGAAAGCTACACGCCCTATGTATGCATCTATGGGACTCCCAGCAGCAAACCTCAAGCTCTGTAACCCAATCTATCAACCAGCTTTTTATCAAGTGCACATGGTTCCAAACTATTACTCAAGTGACCAGAATTATTAGATATTGGCTTTAAGACATGAGATGACAGAAACACTTTTGGCTTGTTTATGGGCCATTGAATGCATCCAAGGTTTCTGGAACTTCAGGTCTGTGAGCTGGATTCATGGGGAATCTTTACACATACTCCAATATATTCTGATTAGTATTAGGGAATGGCTGCCACAGGTTCCCAGGGCACCAGTCCCACAGGGAGAAGCAGGATGTTTCAGAGGGCTGTATTAAGATTTTTCAATGACAGTTTGGTTTGTCAGGTTTAGCAAAGCTGTTTAAAACTCATTTGATCAAAGCTCTTTTTAAACAAATAATTTTTAGGAAAACAGAAATTTGTGTGATAAAAGGCTAGATTCTATTCTACCTTTTGTGTCCCTACATGCACTTCTCTTCTACTCTGCTTGAGTCCCTGGAAAATTGTAAATACAAAAGATGCTTTTCCATCTTACTCCTTTTCTCTGACTCAGTATTAACAGTAAGATGACAGTATTTTTCAGAAGTAGATGCATTAATGGATTTTTAGAACTTCAACAGGGTGAAATTGAATTGGACTTAGGCACCTAAGTCCACTTACATGTTTAGCTCTAAATAAGTACTTGTGGGTTTGTGGGAGTTTTTTTGGTCATCTTTGAAAGCCCATTTAAAAAAAAAACCAAAATCAATTATTTCTACAGAAAAGTCTTTTTACAGATATTCTAAAATAAATCAGCAGGCCCAGATAAGCTGCATCTGAGAGTACTGAAGGAAGTGGCAGGTGTCATAGCAGAACCATTGGCATGACTATTTGACCACTCATGGCGTTAGGTGAGGTCTTGGAGGATTGGAAAAGGGCCAATGTGGTCCCTATTTTCAAGAAGGGGAGGAAGGAGGATCTGAGTAATTATAGGCCAGTCAGTCTCACCTCCTTCCTTGGAAAGGTCTTTGAAAAGATTATGAAGGTTCCTATTTGTGGGAGTCCAGCGGGAAAAATAATGCAGCAGGGAAACCAGCATGGATTCATAGCAGGTAGATCATGCCTGACCAATCTGGTTTCATTTTATGACAGGGTCACAAAATGCTTAGATGCAGAAGTAGAGGTGGATGTCATTTTCTTGGATTTTAGCAAGGCCTTTGATACAGTATCTCATCCCATTCTCATAAATAAATTAAGAGGCTGTGACATAGATATTTACATTGTCCGGTGGGTGGCAAATTGGCTTTGTGGTCACACCCAGAGAGTGGCAGTAGACAGGTCAGTATCAATCTGGAAGGGTGTGGGTAGTGGGGTCCCATAGGGTCCAGTCCTTGGACCTGTACTTTTCAATATCTCCATCATGGACTTGGATGTGGATGTGTGAAGTGTACTCTGTACAAGTTTGTGGATAATACTAAATCATGGGGTGAAGTGCACGCTCCAGAGGGTAGGGAACGATTGCAGGCAGACCTGGACAGGTTAGAAAAGTGGGCAGTACACAATAGGATGCAGTTCAACATGGACAAGTGCAGAGTGCTGCACCTAGGGCACAAAAATATCCAGCACACCTACTGGCTGAGAAGTGACTGTCTCAGCAGCACAGAAGCAGAAAGGGATCTTGGAGTCATAGTGGACTCCAAGATGAATGTGAGTTGTCAGTGCAACGAAATCATCAGCAAAGCTAACTGCAGTTTGTCATGCATCAGCAGATGCATGACAGATAGATCAAAGGAGGTGATACTTCCCCTTTATGCCACATTGGTCAGACCGCCGTTGAAGTACTGTGTCCAGTTTTGGATGCCGTACTTCAAGAAGGATGTTGATAGACTCAAGAGGGTCCAGAGGAGGGCCACTCGTATGGACAGGGGCTAACAGGACAAGTCCTTTGAGGAGAGACTGAGGGATCTGGATCTCTTCAGCCTCCACAAGAGAAGACTGAGACATGATCTTGTGGCTGCCTACAGATTCATTAGGGAAACACAGCAAGGGATCGGAGATACTCTGTTCACCAGGGTGCCTCTTGGGGTAACAAGGTATAATGGTCACAAACTGATAGAGACCAGATTTAGGCTAGATATCAGGAAAAATTTCTTCACGGTAAGGGTGGCCAAAATTTGGAATGGGCTTCTAAGGGAGGTGGTGCTCTCCCCTACCTTGGGGGTCTTTAAAAGAAAGCTGGATAGGCATCTGGCTGGGGTCATCTGACCCCAGCACTCTTTCCTGCCTAAGCAGGGGGTCGGACTCGATGATCTGTTGAGGTCCCTTCTGACCCTAGCATCTATGAATCTATGTTGTAAAAACAGCTCTAATAAATATTTTCCAGTTCTAGAAAGAAATGTGTTCTGTAACATCTTTAGGCAGGCACTCTTGTCTTCATACTTATTTGAAAACTGCCTGTTACCCTTCTCTGGCTATACGTATAGCAATATCTGAGTACATGCAGGCTGTGATGTATTAATCCTAAGCAGAAGCCTAGATGCTTCTGATGCCTGCAATTCCTTCACCTATTTATCATCTGATGGAACAAACCTCATCTACTGTTTTGTCTATAGTCCAGTATAGTTAAAATTCCCAAAGGGACATAGTATCGGAGGCTCAACAAGAATTTACTCCAACATGGTGGAAAGGTAAGTATTGCAGGAAATCACTGTCACTACACAAAGAGGCAATGGAAGGAAGAGTGGGTCACTAAGACTATACCAAGGGATGCTTGCTAGGACAAAATCAGGAAAGCAAAGGCAAAAAAAAAAAAAAAAAGATACAGCTGGGAAAGGATGCTGAAGACATCAAAAAGGGGTTTAATAAATGTCAGACGGAAAAGAAAGAATAAGGATCCTGTGGGTCCATTGCTCTACTAGCAGGGTGCAAAGAAGGCAGAACTGCCTCATGACAACTTTTCCTCAACTTTGCCTTTACACTACAGGGGATAGACTGTAGATAAATGAAGAATGTGTCAGTTTTTGATAAAATTAAATTAATTTAAATAAGCAGGTCCTGAATACTGATAGTACTAACTCAAGAAATCTCAGAGTCAGTAGCAGTAATATTTGCAAAATCATGGATAACAGGCCAGGTCTTAGAGTATTTGAGAAGGGTTGACAGTATTAAATGGAAAAAAGAAGGGAATTATGAGCTGATCACCCTAACTTCAATACCTGGAAAGTCACAAGTAGAAATTATAAAACAGTCAGTTTTCAAATACACCTAGGGGATTATTACCACTAACATAGATTTGATAAACAAATCATGTAAAATAAATGAAATTGTCTTCTTTAGCAGAATATGAATCTGGTGGATAAAGGGAATGGACTAAACATAATATACCCCATTGGACTTAGCAAGTCTCTTCACACAGTTCCACATAATAGTTTCTTAAGTAAAATGGAAAAATGTGGGCTGGAGAGAATTGTTGCAGTGGCTAGGCAAGTATGTGGTTATGTATGACTACCCACTTTTGATACACAAGATTAAGTCACAGAAACATAGCCAGTCATTAACCCACAGTTAAAGAATGTTAAGTACCAGAGGAAGAGGTGGCCTTTCTCATGTTTTAGCCCTCGTAGCTGCCTGGTTATGGCACTTACCTGAAAGGAAGAGACCCAGGATTTTGCCTCCACCTACCCAGAAGTTTGAACCTGCAACTCTGACTTCCTGCTACAGTGTGCTAATCACCATAGGTTAAGTATTATATATATCCTTTGAGGGGATATTTTTTTTGCATGATGATAATTAATCAAAGCCAGAAAAAATGTGCTTTACAGAATCGTGACTTGCAATGAAGAGCTCACTTTTCCCAGTGCTCAGAAGTGCAAGTAGATTCAGGTAGAGTGGTCCTGCTTGGCAGCTCCATTTCTCCATTCCCAGGCTCAACCTGATGGCTGTCTGATTCTAGGATAATGAAAACAGAATGACTGTTGGGCAGCAGGTACCACACGGGATTTGGTCCCAAAGATGTGAGCACTAATGGCCAGTGGAATCTTTTTAATCACATAGCCCTCAAAATGCCAATACTTTCTACTTCTTTTTTATCACTTCTATAGCAATATCCAGCAACACCTCTGTAATTTATCATCATTAGTTTTTATTTGTAACCATTACAAGGGTCACAGCATCAGGGGGAGCTGTGCACTTTATCTATTTTAGTGTTAAACACACTGGAATAAAAGCTTTTCAAATAGGTTATATTAAATAGATATGAAAGGATAATGAGAGATGAGGGGAAACAGGGTGAACTGGAACTAGGCCTCCCCATCTCCTCCCCATCCTCACAAAGACAGGGTATTTCAGTGTTAAATAACAGACCCATGAGGAACTGGTATGTCTAAGATGGCTTGTGCTTTTGACTGCATATCTCTGAAGATGAGGAATAAACTCCTCTAGGCTGCTGGTCTGATTGTGGCCCAATCCAGGACTGAACAAATGTCTTTATTAGACATGAGAGAATAAAGGGTTTCAACCCTGTAGGAAATTTCAGCATTCCAATATTTGCTTTCATCCTGACACTGGGGCAAAAATTTGAATTACCTAAACATTTTGAATTAGTGTTGGAATGATACAGCCTTGATGGTCCAAGAATTATGTGGGAGGGCAAGGATGTTTGTGGGGAGATTTCTTTTACTGGACCCACTGCATGGTTGAGATAAAGTTAAACAAGCTTTTGAATGCAAGGCATTTGACCAAAAATGTTTGATCAGAGTTGTAGTTATGTCGTCAGGTGTCCAGGGCAGCTGCCACACCCAGGGGCAGCAGTGACTTCTGGATGGTGTTGCACCACTGGTGTATGTCTGCAGTGACAGTCATTCCTTCCCCCCTTGTACTTGAAATGAACATGAAGCTGATCCTGGAAGGGTTTTTGCTTCAGTTAATTTTGTACTACAACTGTGCCACCCACACTATATCTAACAAATGTCTCTGTCAGTGACGGAGGACAGAAGGGAAATCTGCCACAATGTGTTGCAGTGTTGTAAGTGAAGACTGTGTTCATTCTGACATTTCTTAAGGGGATTTACAGTTTCCCCTATTAAACAGACTGCTCAGTTGTGTAGCTGTTCTGGAGAGTGTAGTTGCCTCTAAGGATATTATATTCTACTACAACACAGTTCAACTAATCACACAGCAGCTGTTCAGTGCTGTAGTAACAAGGTCAATAATAAGGTAAAGGTCAAATCTCCCACTGTTAGGCTGATTTTTGCCCCTACTTCTGCTATGTTGTGAACATTTTGGGCAGAATCCTATTACACTCCAAAAAGGCACTTACACTGCTCTGTAACTACTGGTTTTTGATTCTATGTCTTATGCAGTTAGGGCATGCAAGACTTTATACACCTACTGAGAGTACGCAAGAGGCTACATGGTAGCCAGCATGTATACAGCTCCATATGCTTATGTTCTGGGTGAGTATAAGTTACATAGTTTTTACAGGGGAAAAGGCCATGACTAGCAGGTGTTAGACATCACAAGATAAGAATAAGGAAAGCCCTGTCATTTTTCAGTTCAGTAAAAGAGTGGCTAGAGCACTATATAACCTATATAATCTCCCAGTGTAATGGTCTAAACAGCAGTGGCAGAAGCTCCTCCTGGCTTGCCATCAGTTTTACCCAGTGACAACTAAATGTAAGGTACAGTGACTTGGTTCCAAGATCAGATCTAGAAATTGAGTTTCCTACTTCCAGGATGAGTGCCCTAACCAGTGAGCTAAAACATGGGAATGTCACATCTCTGTTTTTGCCAGGCTACAATTTCTGGAGTTATACTCAGGTATGCATGGAAGGAGATGTATACCTGCACAGTCAGTGCACAGCCTACTGCAGGGGCTCCATAGCTATTTGGACACATCCATTCTGCATGTGGAATAGGAGTGCAAACTATGTGTAAATGCCAAAAATGAAAGGTACCGAGACAGATAACTGATGTTTGGGTATATAAAGTAAAATAAGATTCTATCCAAAGTGTCTGCAGTTTCTTGAAGTTCTGAGCAAAACCTGTCACGCAAAGGCCTTCCTTCAGTGAACCGGGAATTGCATTGGGACTCCTTCCCAATGAGAGTATCCACACACTAATGTGCCCAGTTCCATGGATGTATAATATGTCTGAGTTAAAGGCTTGAATTCATTACCCAAATGCACATGCCTCATCATTGAGCACCTGATGGGCTCTGTGGTTATTTAGGATATGAAATTTGAACTCAAGTAAAATTTGCACAGTCGAGTGCTAAGATCTGTGAGGGAACTTCCCTGCCAAATCCACAGTTTTCTGTGCCTATTAAGTTGACTGTGTTGCTTAACACACCCTTATCTGGGTAAGCTTGCTAACAGAGATACTTCTGGGGAAAAGCGCAATGTCCTCAGGAGGGCTTTTCCCACACTGTCAAGAAATGATGTTAGGGATGTTTCCAACACAATGGCATCCATTTTAATAGGTTTCTCTGGGATGCACTGAATGTCCCATGAGACTTCGCTTCTGGCTCAAATGACTGATTCTTTAGAACACGTGCTATACAAGAATTCCCCAGAGCTCATTGCATTTTTGCACAGGCTGGCAAGGAGCTAGCAGAGCTTGTTACTGGGATGTAAGAAGGGGTAAGGCAGGGAGCTGGAAAAAAAATGAGGGGATTATATAAATCCCACTTGCCCAAGGGATTCTCAGTTTAGGACTAGACATAGGCAACCACTCCCTGCTCAAATATATGTAACATTTGGTTCCAAAGACTCTGCACTTAAAAGGTGTTTGTGATTTGTAGTATATCTTCAGCTTCTGTGCAGTGTCTTGTTACAAGGATTAAGCAAATCACTTCAGAAGTCTGGGGACAGCAAATAGGATGACCCAGATGTTCAACATCAGAGAAGGAGAATAGATTTATAGCCTGGCTCTTTGGGGTGAACAGAGAGTCCTATGTATGAAATACCTTGAGAAGCTGGAGGAGTAACCTTCAAGCATCTATAGGAATGACATGCTGAGCCCCACAAAACATGTATCTAGTCATTCACTGTTTCAAAAGAACACCCTGGTTGTTTCATGTATTTAATTAAACATAACAAAGGTAGAAGAGGTGTTGGCTCCTTCAACCAAACTCATAGTAAAGAATTGGGAAATAATGCAGCCTGTAAAAAGAAGCCAAGGGCTTTGTGATAGAGAACTACAGGCTGTAATTATTTCCCAATTGATAATTCAAATGTGTTATCTTGGAAAGAAGCAAATGAAAATTATGTTCCAATAAATATTTGTATTTACTGAGGAGCTATTTTCATTCTTTCAGCATTGGGTATGTGGAAAGGAGCAGGGGGCCTTGCCATGCAAGATTAGCTTCTCTCGCTTCTAGGGAGGAAGCTGAGACACATTTTGTGTTTGTGAATCTTTGTGGTTCCAGTGGTTGGTCCCACTTGTGGAAAGTACCTGAATGACTCCATGGACTGAAGCAGGGCTATGATCCATTCAGGAACAGTTATGGGGTCCTGTGCTTTAGACCTAAACTCTGAATTCCCTCCAGTTAGATCATGGACAGAATAGAATAGAATTGCAAATTGGAGGATGAAGAGGCCTTGGGTTCTCCCGCTCCTTCCTCAGCAAGCTCCAAAACCTTTTCAGAGTTCTTTGTCCTAGGGGCAGAAGTTTAGATAGTATAATAGTCTAATTGTGGCTTTACTACAAATAGCGTTTTAGGACTTATAGAATATAGAAAAGTGGGGTTGGAAGTGACCTCAGGATGTCATCTAGTCCAATCCCTTGTTCAAAGGAAGACCATCCCCAACTATATTATCCCAGCCAAGGTTTTGTCTAACTGGGTCTTAAAAACCTCCAAGGATGGAGATTCCACAACCTCTCTGGGTAACCTGTTGCAGTGTTTTACTACCCTCCTAGTGGGTAGTTTTTCCTGATATGTAATCTAAACTTCTCTTGCTGCAACTTGAGACCACTGCTTCTTGTTTTATCATCTGCCACCACTGAGAACAGTCTAGCTCCATCCTCTTTGGAACCACCCCCTATGTAGTTGAAAGCTGCTATTAAATACCCTGTCAGTTTTCCCTCTGGACTCTACAATTTGTCCACATCCTTTCTGTAATGGGGTGCCCAAAGCTGGACTCTAGACTCCAGATGTGGCCTCACCAGTGCTGAAAAGGGGACTAATCACTTCCCTCAATCTGCTGGCAACTCTCCTACCAGTGCAGCCCAGTATGTCATTAGCTTTCTTGGCAACAAAGGCACACTGTTGGCTTGTATTCAGCCTATTGTCCACTGTAACCCCCAGGTCCTTTTCTGCAGAGCTGCTGCTTAGCTAGTCAGTCCCAAGCCTGTAGCAGTGCATGGGATTCTTCCATCCTAAGTACAGGACTTTGCACTTGACCTTGAACCTCAGGAGATTTATTTTGGCCCAATCCTTCAATTTGTCTAGGTCAATCTGAATCCTAGATTTACCCTCCAATGTATCTACTACTTCCCCCAGCTTGGTGTCACTGGCAAACCTACTGAGGGTGCACTCTGTGACATCTTCTAGGTCATTGATGAAGACGTTGAACAAAACTGGCCCCAGGACCAACCCCTCAGGCACTTCACTTGATACTGGCTGCCAGCTAGACATTGAACCATTGGCTACTGCACTCGGAGCCCGATGATCTGGCCAGTTTTCTATCCATGTTACGGTCCATTCATCAAACCTGTACTTCCTTATCTTGCCTGCAAGAATATTGTGGGAGACTGTACCAAAAGCCTTGCTAAAGTCAAAGAATACCATAGCCACTGGTCTCCCCAAAAGCATGACTTGCCTTTGGTGAATCTATAGCAGTAAGCATGTGCCAGAGCCATTCTATTCTATCTTCGAGGCTACTCAACCGTAGCACAGCCTTCTAAGCATGTTTCAAAGGGAAGCATAGAGCTAATACGGCTACGTACAATTAAAATGTGCATAAATGTCAGCAATTGTATTTATGTGACTGCCTAAGTGCCACAGAAACACATACAGATAAAACAGGAATTAGCTCTAAGAGCATGAAGGATGAACTAACTGCTGGCAGATAAAAGGAATTGGGGCTTTACCATGTCAGTTGCTCCAAAGTAACTACCTATGTGCTTATTCTTACCTCATGGTAGATAAAAGCCAAACTGTGATAGTTTACCCTTTTTCATTGAGGGCTTAAGTCACTGCAGTTTAAGTTTGACTGCTTCTCCTAGTCATTTATTTCCTATTTACCATTGTGGAATAGGGTTCCAATGGTGCCCAGTTTTGCCTGATATTCTAAGATTCAGCTGCAATTCTAGAAATCTCAGCATCAAAAGGATATAGGCAAAAAGGAGGCTTTTCAGAACAGGGACACAAAGTTGATTAAAGGACAATCTTAATGGGAAAAATTAAAAGAACTAACTAATATATGGTTTGGAAAAGAAGCGATTAAATATCCAAGCAAATATTAGAATTGTTTAGATTGCTTCAGTGTGATACAGCCCAACAAAAAGAGATGACGTTGATAGTGAAACATGTAGGTTGCATATCAGGAAAAGCACAAATTGGGCTGCAAGACAACTTACTTCCCAAGAGAAAAGCATTAGTGGAACCCTGTTGTTCATGATTTAGGGAAGTGCTGGGGTATATACCACGTGTATACTTCCATTGAACTTCTTCATACTATTTATAATGCTACAGCAACACTTAAGGGTCCCAGCAGCAACCAGGGCTCCATCAAAGTACACTGCTATGCAGACACGTAAGGACAGATCCCATTTACCTTTCACTTGCCTAAGTGGAAAGACATAGCCATGTCTGCAGTTCTTGGCATTTATGTACAATTTGGGATTCTATTTTATCTCGTGTGAGTACTTGCCCGAAATAAGGAAGGGGAAGGGAGCCCTCCGACTTTTGACCTAATAGTCTAGTGATTAGGGCACTTGCCCAGAGTGCATCAGGTTTGAACTTGTATCTTGTGCTTCCAAACAAAATACTCTAGTAATCACTAGTCCACAGGGCAGGCAATGCCCAGTCACTACTGCCCCCATCCTTGCAGCTAGCGCAGAGCAAAGTGTATTTAATATAGTTTATATGAACAGCACTGGGAAAGTTTCTGTCCTTCTAGGTCCGACAATGTCTACATGTGCTTCCCGCTGGGCAGTTGGTACTGCTCAGTAATTTAGTACTTGCTTCAGCAAGTACTAAATGACTGCGCAGTATCTGCCAGTACTGTGCCATCCCAGCAACGCATGGCTTGTTTCTGACTCTACAGCACAATAGCAAGAAGCTCATTGCTATTGTGCGGTAGAAGTGATGTCATGGTTAGTGCCTGTCAATGCTACATTGCCGTAGCAATGAGTTACATCACCGTAGCATGTCGTATAAATGTGCATACTGAGTCACAGAGCATCTGACTTATATGCTTCCTCCTAGACCCACATATTTCTTTCAGTTGACTAATCAATGGGACAGCTATAGGAGCAGGGCTTGAGAGGTGTCTGGGTAATTCCTAGCCAGTGGACTGAACACTTTTCAGGGAAGCAGGAGATGCAAATTCAAACCATCTTTAGATGGGAGGGTGGGTTTGGATCTGAGTCTCCTGCTGCCTGAGAAAATACAGGGATGGAGAGACTGGGGTTGAGATTATTAAAGTGAGATTATTAAATCCCTGGCTGCTGCTCCCATGAGGTGGTATGCCTGCCCCTCTTTTCAAAATCCTATGCAGAATACTGGACCATTAGTCTAATCCAATATGACACTTCTTATGTTTTTATGAAACTACCTGGTTGATTACTGGTCTGCTGCAAAATGCTGTGGGCTGCATTAAGGTGGCCCTTGATATATTTCACTGCCTTTTAGTACTTCAGTGTGACAAACAACCTACAGTAAAGGATCCCCGATTTATGTTGTTGTCTTGTGGAAATTATGAAGAATGCAAAGCCTTTGGGGATCCTTGAAGAATCATGTTGCTGTATAAACCTTAAAATATTATTCATAACCATGATTATTATTAAAATAATAAACATCTCATTACAGAACCAGCAGGACCAATTCTCAGGTACTACTTTGAGTTATCCCTGGAAAATGCATCAATACAAGATATATTGACATAGCTTCTGGACACATGCATTCTGATAACTTCCACTTTTGCCATATATTTATTATTGTTAATTAGCACAACTGGAGGCCATGTTTCAGAACACAGTTTTTACTACTCATTGGAAGCTATAACGTAAGTAATAGTTTCTGTTTATTAATGTTTTGGCTTTTCAAAGGGATTTTTACAACCATATTTACTTGCAGGCCTCATACACTTTTCTCTCCAAATTCAGCCTCCAAAATGGAATTGCTCATTTATGAGTGGAACAGGTTCACTGACAGTTTTGGTCAATCAGCCGTTGCTTGTGTGGAAACAGCTAATGGGGCTTATCTACAAGCTGCTTGTGGCAGCAGTGATGACAAGGGATCTTGGTTTTCTCTGATAAAGAAAATTGCAAATTCTCTGATAAAAATGTGCAGATTCTCTGATAAAACCCCCCAAGTTCACAATTAAAATGAAATGCCACTATATCTATATAGGTATCAATTGAACACAATGTTTTATTGATATAATTACAGTTTTAAAGCAATTTGGAAGTCTACCAGTGCCTCAATCAAATAAAATAAATTCTAAATACCTATAAATTTTTGCATTTGATTTTTGGTTTATCATGGAAAATCAGAGCTTCCCCTGCCATCTTAGCTCACAGAATGGAGTCCAGGCCTCTCACTCCCCCTCGCCCAACCCCAGCCCCCTAGCCCTGTTGCTGTCCCTCACTCCCTCACTAACTCCCAACCTCCTGGACCTGCTGGTACCCCTCACTCCCCCACACATCACCCCCATCCCTGCCAGTGCTCCTCACTCCCCCCTCAGGCCCCTGGCCCTGCTGGTACCCCTCATTTCCCCCCCATAGCACCCCTGGCCCTGTTGGTGCCCCTCACCCCAACCCACAGATCCCCTTCCAGTGCCCCTCACCCCCCACCCACACCTGCCAGAGGGGGCCCCCAGCTGCCAGGGCTATGAGGCCAGTGACTCAGTTTCACAGCCCCCAGGCCTCTGCAGCAGCCCCGAGCCCAGGCTGCTGCCTGCAGGAGGCAGAGGCTGCTGCAGCAGAGCAGAGTGCAGAGACTGACTCCCCCTCTGCCGTGGGTAGCACAGCTGGAGGGAAGCCCATGTAGGGGTAGGTGCAGGCTGCCTGCTGTGGGCTCAGGTGGGGTGGGGCCAACTCTCCACCATGGTATGCACTCTCGGGGGTGGGGTGGGCAGGCGGACTCATGCCTCCTAGATCTGTGCACATGGGTGGGGATGGGGACAGGCTGCCTGCTATGGACTCAGGCTCCCCACCCTGCTGCCCTCCCCACAGGACCTCCACAGCCTGGTGGGTGGGATCTGGAACTGCAGGGCAGAGTGCAGCCAGGCAGGGAGGCTCCTTGCTGCTGTAAGCTCTGCGCTACCCTGGAGACGTACTCCCTGCCCACCAAGATTACTCATTACTAGCCAGGTAAATGTCTAAAGTCTTTCTCCATCTTTTGAATTTCACTTCAAGCTATCTTAGGGAACTCCCTACTCAGGTTTTTGAGGATACCTTGCTCTGGTATCTATCTTTGCTAATGCATTGGAGAGGGCAATATGGGTTTTTAACTCATAACTGAAGATTTGATTAGGCACTGAGTCTTGTTATGGTTAAGTGTTGTAATACTTACATTTCTTAAAGAATCTAGCCCTGATTTGCCCAAGATGATGCAAGAAGTCTGCAGTAAGTAAGGGACCCCTAAAACATGGAGCATAGCAATACAGAACAAATAAGAGGTAAGCCATTAAAGTAATGCACAGAAGAGGTGATTACCAGGTCAGGATATAACTGAAGCAACCAGATACACTGAACGTACTTGAGCTCCTTCATACAGTGACAAGGTTCCTAGAGTAGAAACACTACAGAACTAAACAGAAACACTAAACAAACTGAGTGTGCAGGTCACTTTCATCACAAATTATATGTTACTGCCAAGCAACCAAACAGAATCAACTGTTCTGTTTTAATTCCTCAGCTACATATTTCAGCTGCTTAGGATGGTCTCTCTACACTTGACACAGTGCAAGTAGCAAGCACTGGGGTATATGAAATGGGCCGTATTTGATTCGGATTCATCCTGAACTGGGGACAGTGATTCCATTTGTTGATTCACGATTGTCCTGATTTGATTTGGCCGAATCCAAATCTGAAGATTCAATATTGATTCAGAAAATCAGTGATTTTGGCCACAGACACAGCTTTAAATGCTTTTTCTACATGCCTTGAGGTACCAGACACAGCTCATGAATACTGCAATGCTGGGGTGGATAGAGCGTCCCATGGGAGTGTATCCCCCCCACAACGTGCTTCGTGGAGGACCCGGAAGTGGACTGGAAGAGCTTCTGGTCCATTTCTGGGTCTACCACCAAGTGCACTGGGGATTCCCCCCTGCACTCCTGTGAGATGCTCCATGTGCCCCAGCATCTCAGTGTTCATGAGCCACCTGGTAACCTTGAAAAAACTTTTAAAGCTGTGTCTATGTCCTAATCACTGAATCTCTGCTCAGTCGAATCAGTGACTGAAGCTTTGCACAGCCCTAGCAAGCACCTTCACTAGCCTGTTTGTCATTATAAAGAGGAAGGAGAAGGTGGCATAGGGGCAGCTTCATTTTTATTTTGCTAAAAATCCTGAATAGTTTCTATTTAAGGTTTGTAATCCTCTCCCACTCCCTACCCCACAAAATAAAATAAACCTCCACACACACCAATCCCTGGTTTGCCCTAGCTCAAAATATTTTTGTTTTGTAAATACAAATTCCTTATTTTCATCACTATCTAGTTTTCTTACTAAAGTTATTTGGTGAGATGGGCAAGATGTTAAATTGTGCATTACTGTGCTAAACCTCTCCAGAACTTATGCAAACTTTGTTTTAGCTATAAGCTTCATGAAAATAAATAATCACACCTCTACTACAGGGCACCACATGCTGCAGTTAGGGTTCAAATTCACACCTGAACTTAGGTACTGGAATACCTAACTACTATGATTCAGTTTGAGTGAGTAAAGTACCTAGAATGCCCACATAGTCAATGGAGAGACTCTGGAGGCATCTAATTGTGGTTCTGGTTTAGGTACCTAGGGACTCCACAAAGAAAATAGGGTGTGGCAGACACCTCCAAAGGGAGATTCAGAAAGCCCTGAAGTACGTAGAACTAGCTAAGCAAAGGGGTGTGGCTGAACTTCTGCTCTTCTCTGTTTATCTACCTGACTCATACTATCCCCATTAAGGGGCATGTCTACGCATGCTGATTTAAGGCACATTAAGGGCATGGATTTACATGTGCATGCCCTTAATGCACCTTAAAGTGGCATTTTTAAAATGGCAAAAGCAGGTATCAAATTTAGGCACAGATAGCTAGAGTACCTTAATGCATATGTAGACATGCTAAGGCACATTAATGCATTAATACACCTTAGTACATGCATGTGTAAATGCACACCTAAATCACCTTAATGCACATTAGGCAAATGCACATAAAGTTTAGGCACACATAAAAGAATGTGTAGACATACCCAAGCATCTCTATTAACTTGCAGTTCACAATGCCAAGTTTCACTTCCAGTTTCTGAAGTTCGGCAATGGTAAAGTGATGACATAGCCATGATGGTGCAGAAATTATGAGAGGGGACAAGGATTTCTTTGAGTGATCTCTTTTATTGGACCGACTGCATAGTTGGGACATAGATATCCTTTTGAATGCAAGACATTCTTCTTCAGCCAGAAACCAGGATAGATAAGAACTTTTATAGACTAATTAAATTGTTCAGTTCTGAGGAGAAAAGCCAGCACTCTTAGTTAGGCAATTAATTCATGACAATGCTGTCAGCTTTCTCCACTCACTGCAGGAATGGGAGGCCTGGGCTGAGATCCACTTTAGCCTTTGGGGATTTAAGGCACTGTTTCTTGCTTCCTAGGAAAGTGTTCTAACCACCAGGCCATGAAATCAGCCAGAAAAGAGTGTCTTGGAAAAGGAACACTTTCCACCTCTTTTGTTGAAGCCAGGCCAGTAGGCAGTGGAGTGAACAAGTTATGGGCCAGAGACGAGAACATACAAGAAAAAAGCCTACCCCTGTAACATAGGAATTAGGGAAAATACATTATGATATTTGTTGCCAGCATTAGTTCTGTTTGATAGCCAATAACTCTCTAATGTAAAAGCTGGAAGCAAGTAAAAGGGAACATGTTATACCTTGTGGTTAGAGCCTTTCCCTAGGAAGAGGGAGTCCTGAGTTCCAGTCACTGAGGCCAGCTTTGTTTGTGCTTCACACGTGGTTTTGACATGCTGATTGAAATGGAATTTTCCTGTGTGCATGTTAAAAAAGGAAAAATGTCTCCAAAAATTAATATTTTTTTCTGAAAAAAGTGGCAAAAAGGCAGTTTGGGTGCATCCAGATGAGCACAAATGTGTGCTTTGCGATGCTGCAGACCCGTCTGCAGTGTCACAAACTGCATGCACCACACATGTAGGTGTTCACTGCACTGCTAATTTGCAGTATGGCAGGTTTTTTTGACACTGGGAGATCCTTAGCCTCACCTCAGTCCCTGAATAAATCATGAAGCAAGTCCTCAAGGAATCTATTTCTAAGCAGTTGGAGGTGAAGAAGGTGATTAGGAACAGTCAACATGGATTCAACCAAGGCAAGTCATGCTTGACTAACCTAATTGCCTTCTATGATGAAATAACTGGCTCTGTGGATGCAGGGAGAACAGTGGGGATGATATACCTTGAGTTTAGCAAGGCTTTTGATACAGTGTCCCACAACATTTTTGCAAACTAGCTAAGCAAGTAGGGGTTGGATAAATGGGCTGTAAGGTGGATACAAAACTGGACAGATCATCAGGCTCAAAGGGTAATAATTATATATGGCTTGATATTGAGTTGGCAGCTTACATCAAGTGGAGTGCCCTA
>NW_017728964.1:2207097-2207632 GCF_001723915.1 Gavialis gangeticus
TATATGGCTTGATATTGAGTTGGCAGCTTACATCAAGTGGAGTGCCCTATGGGTCAGTCCTGGGGCCAGCTTTGTTCAATATATTCCTCCACAATCTGGAAGAGGGAATGGAGTACACCCTTGGAAAGTTTGGGGATAACACCAAGCTGGGGGGAGTAGTAGATATGATGGAGAGTAAGGCTGAGATTCAGGGACAGCTAGACAAAATGGAGGATTGGACTAAAAGGAATGTCATGAAGTTCAATAAGGAGATGTGCAAAGTCCTTCACTTAGGACAGAACAATCCCATGCACATGTACAGACTGGAGACTGACTGGCCAAGCAGCAGCTCTGCAGATCTGGGGGTTACAGTGGGACAATAATCTGAACAGAAGCCAACAGTGTGCCCTTGTTGCAAAGGTGGCTAACAGCGTACTGGGCTGCATTAGTAGGAGTGTTGCCAACAGATCAAAGGAAGTGATTCTTCCCCTCTGTTTGGCACTGCTGAAGCTACATCTGGAGTCCTGTGTCCAGTTTTGTCCCCCCACTACAGAAT
>NW_017728964.1:2212632-2224161 GCF_001723915.1 Gavialis gangeticus
GTATGGCAGGTTTTTTTGACACTGGGAGATCCTTAGCCTCACCTCAGTCCCTGAATAAATCATGAAGCAAGTCCTCAAGGAATCTATTTCTAAGCAGTTGGAGGTGAAGAAGGTGATTAGGAACAGTCAACATGGATTCAACCAAGGCAAGTCATGCTTGACTAACCTAATTGCCTTCTATGATGAAATAACTGGCTCTGTGGATGCAGGGAGAACAGTGGGGATGATATACCTTGAGTTTAGCAAGGCTTTTGATACAGTGTCCCACAACATTTTTGCAAACTAGCTAAGCAAGTAGGGGTTGGATAAATGGGCTGTAAGGTGGATACAAAACTGGACAGATCATCAGGCTCAAAGGGTAATAATTATATATGGCTTGATATTGAGTTGGCAGCTTACATCAAGTGGAGTGCCCTATGGGTCAGTCCTGGGGCCAGCTTTGTTCAATATATTCCTCCACAATCTGGAAGAGGGAATGGAGTACACCCTTGGAAAGTTTGGGGATAACACCAAGCTGGGGGGAGTAGTAGATATGATGGAGAGTAAGGCTGAGATTCAGGGACAGCTAGACAAAATGGAGGATTGGACTAAAAGGAATGTCATGAAGTTCAATAAGGAGATGTGCAAAGTCCTTCACTTAGGACAGAACAATCCCATGCACATGTACAGACTGGAGACTGACTGGCCAAGCAGCAGCTCTGCAGATCTGGGGGTTACAGTGGGACAATAATCTGAACAGAAGCCAACAGTGTGCCCTTGTTGCAAAGGTGGCTAACAGCGTACTGGGCTGCATTAGTAGGAGTGTTGCCAACAGATCAAAGGAAGTGATTCTTCCCCTCTGTTTGGCACTGCTGAAGCTACATCTGGAGTCCTGTGTCCAGTTTTGTCCCCCCACTACAGAATGGATGCAGACAAGTTGGAGAGAGTCCAGCAGAGGGCAACAAATGTGGTTAGAGGGCTGGGGAATACGACTTCTGAGGTTATGCTGAGGGAACTAGGCTTATTTAGTCTGGAGAAGAAAAGACTGAGGGAGTATTTAATAATAGCTTTCCAGTACCTGAAGGGTGGTTAAAAAGAGGATGGAGCTGAACTATTGTCAGTGGTGGCAGATGACAGAAAAGGAGCAATGGTCTCAAGTTGGAGCAAGAGAAGTTTGGGTTATATATTAGGAAATAATTCTTTATGTAGGAGGGTAGTAGAGGACTGGAACAAGCTCCCCAGAGAGATTGTGGAATCCCCATCCTTAGAGGTTTTTAAGACCTGGATAGACAAAGCCTTGGCTGGGATTATATACTTATGGATAGTCCTGCTTTGAGCAAAGAGTTGGACTAAATGACCTCCTCAGGTCCCTTCAAACCCTAATTTTCTATGATTCTATAAGTTGTGGGAATCATATATTTTCCTCTTCATATAGGTATCTACCTGGGAATACTGCTTTGAAATTCACTGAAATAAAGGATAGAAAAAAGTCTGGCTGAGTGTAAACTGCTGTAAAAGGGAGCCCCCTTTGTACTCTCCCCTTCTGGGCACTGATATAACAGAAACCCCTTCTTGCCTGCAGCCTCCCCCCTGCAACCCCTTTCATGCATTTCTTTTTCCTTCTAAGTATTGGCAGAAACCTAGTACACTCATTGCATGGGTGTGGCAAGGCTCAGAGCAAGCCAGAAAGTTGAAGTTGCTTTCTGTAGGAGAAACCTACAAACTACACCTACATCTGAGCTGAGCTAAGTGCCACTAAAGAAAACAAAAGAACTAAAATATCCACTTCAAAGCAAAGCCTGTAAGAGACCAGAAAAGCCAAGGGTGCATTGAAAACATGACTGTGAATATATCTTTGTGAACTCATTCCTGGTTTGATTAAGACCTATTTCCCAGAGCAAACTTCCCATATCTGGCTGAAGTTTTATGATAAATCAGTCTACATGACTGCATCTAACCTAACTCACTTATGTTCCCAGTGGCCTTTGATCCTCACTACCTCACATTGCATTTGTATATATTTCTCACCGTGCATTTTTATATTTCATCTATCTCATCTTTGCCCTGACAGTCTGTATTTTATGTTTTATACTTTTAACTTTTAATGAATGTATTCTTTAGAGTAAGTCATACCTTGTATTACTAAAATTATTATTAAAAGAATGCATTGGAATTGTAATCACTGGAATGGTATTGCTGTATTGGGCTGGTTCCCTGAGTGAATGTGAGTATGTTTGAATCAGTAGGTAATTGAATAACAAAGCAAGAGCCTCTCACTGTTAATTGACAATAGCCTAGTCAGAGGAATTGGCCAAGCAGCAGCTCTGCAGATCTGGGGGTTACAGTGGGACAATAATCTGAACAGAAGCCAACAGTGTGCCCTTGTTGCAAAGGTGGCTAACAGCGTACTGGGCTGCATTAGTAGGAGTGTTGCCAACAGATCAAAGGAAGTGATTCTTCCCCTCTATTTGGCAAAACTCTGCTCTACAAGCCACTTTAAGCTAATCAAGCCACCTTGAACCTGCAACAACATGGCCATTGAGTCAATCAAGTCAAGGGTGGACTTCCAAAACCACACCATGGGGCAGAACAGTGAATGTGTCTGACAGCTGTCATGCACTGCTCAAGACCCACGTGGGACAGTGACCTCTGGATCGGGCAGCCAAGTTGATTCTGGGGGATCACCGAAGTCTGCCAGAAAAGGATAAAAAGCAGTGAACCTTGACCCTCATTTGCGCCCTGTCATCCAGCACCTGACGTACTGAGACAGAAGGACAAGCAAGTGACCGCCTTCTGGAGAAGACATGGTCTTGGAGGAAGCTGGCCATTGACAGCAAATTCCAGCATCCCGGATAGGCATAAACCAACCTAGGTGTTATATTACCATTGCAGCAATTGCATGTGTGTGTGTGTGTGTGTGTGTGTGTGTGTGTCAGTGTGTGTTAAGGTGGCCACTACCCCTTATAACTCAAAATTTGCATTTATGATTTTATTGGTAACTTTACATCCCATACAATAAATTAGAATTTATTATGATCCTGTGAGTTGGTCCTTTGTAGCCAACACTACTAATGAACCAATGTATCCAAGTTAAAGTAAATGCATGGAAACATAAATGGTTTAATGCCAAAGGGCACATCTACATGTTCATTAAAGCACTTTTGCTAATGTGCATTAAATTTAGTACCTCCATTGTGAGGTACTAGAAAAAGGTGCATTAGCCTTTTTTAATGTGCATTAGTGAAAGCACATGGTTTTATTTGTGACACTTTAATGCTCATTAAAATAGACTAATACATATTAAAGCACATGTGTAGATGTGCCCACTGTGCTCCATTCCAGTAATGGTCTGAGAGATACATTCATGGCATCTGTTTTTCCATTAACTATATCCCTGATAATGAATGTAAATAAAAATATTTCATTTTATATCTATGGAATGAAAGGGCTATTATGACTTTTTAAATTCTTTCTCCATAAGACAGCAGTTCTGGGGAAGCAGAAAACAGCTCAATTCTGCACAAAAGGGTGTTATACAATCTCCCCTGCAGGAACAGACCTTAGTTGCTACTGCTGAGATTTTACAAAGGCACCAATGGGACACCACTGAATTTAAGTGGGACTTGGGTGTTGAATTCCATTGGCACCTTAGGAAATCACTGCTATGGAAGCCAGATGGGCTTGGTAAGGGTTAACAGGGGAGAGGCCTTAGAATCAGTTTTCCTGCCTTTGAGAAGCATTCCAAAAGCAGAGTGTTGGCGGTGCAGACAGAAATGCAACTCCCAGATATAACTCAGAACCATTTATGCAACGCATTCTTGAGTTACAACAGTACCCCAAATCAAACAGAAGTTCACTGTTGGTTGCTGGGGGGGAAGGATTCTACCTGCACCTGGGAGCCTGCAGCCAAGTTCCCATAGCAAAAGCCAGCCTCTCTGCCAGTGCTTACTGTTTTCAGAATCGGAGGGGGAGAAGGCAACAGAGGGAGCTCATTCTTGGGGCTTCCCAGCTGGTGCTGAAGGGTGGGGTGGGTGAATTGGAGCTCCCCCCACCTCAGGGAGGGGGGCTGCAATACACCCAGACTAGGGTTACTGTATTTCCAGGTCAAAAAAAGAAGACACCTGTCACTGGGCAGGCAGGAGGGGGGCTGGGGGAATATGCTGGGTGGAGGCGGCAGTGACATGCCAGTTCCCTGCCCCTGCCCATTCTGTAGCCCGTCATTGACAAGACACCCTCCTCACTCACAAACAGCAGTACCCTTCCCCCCAACCCTTGCTGGTGCCCCTCACTCCTGATCCGCAGCTCCCTGCCCCCCTCCCAGCCTTGGTGGTGCCCCTCAATCTCTACCCACAGTCCATGCCCCCTTGCCAGCCCTGCTGGTGGCCCTCACTCCTGACATGCGGCCCCCTGGCCCCCAGCCCTGCTGGTACCCCTCAATCCTGCCCCCCAGCACCTGCCCCCCAGCCCTGCTGTCCAAGCAGCTTCCACATTGCGCACATGCACGTGTGTTTTCTCTCTCTCTTTCTGCCCCCCCACCCCCAGCTTGCCAGAGCCTATGTGGGGAGCACATGTCTCCTGAAAGCCAATCACCTTGCCTGCTGCTCCCAGCCCCAAACAGCCAGCCCTGGAGAACAGAAAACCATGACATTTGCTCTTATTTTAAAAACCCGCCCAGATGCAGCACAGGGATCCAAAAGAGGACATGTCCAGAAAAACCTAGACATATGGTAATACAGACTGAAGTCTCTATGCTCCATTTCCCCCCTACCATTCTGAAAACAGGGACAGGTTGGGAGCTCAGCAGACACACGTTTCAAAAGAAGCTACACTTTGAAACATCTTTATCTGATACTTCATGCAATGAGGGGTCAGATTTTCACCCAACTGGCCATCTATTAAGCTGTTTGCAGCCATGCGCTTGTGTTTGGTCACAACTGTAAACTGTTTTCTGTGGCCAGATCAGGCAAAAATTTTCACTTCTGTCTGCAGTCTTGGTTCTCATATGACTGCCCATACCTCTGGTGGTAGGCTCATACAGGGTCCAAGGTACAGGAACTCAGTGGTCAACTTCATGGTGAACCTACAAACTAGAAATGGTGACCAGCCATCTCTGGCAGTTGAAACTATGCAGCGTCCTTCAGGATAATGCAAGACCAGGAAGCCTTGGACACTAAGACAGAAGTATGGTTTTTATTTTTTAATGTGAAAATGGAGTAACTTCAAACAGGCTGTAAAATGGGGAGGAGGACAAAGTCAAGGAGAAACTGGAGATATCACCCTGTGACATGTACTTTGTCTTCTTCAAGATATGATATTAGTCTTTACTATAGTGCTACTGCCCTGCTATAATGCCCTGATTTTACTTGGGTAAGGAGATGGGGCTGACTGTGGAACTGTAGCCAGAGGGGTATTTCTGAATTACTAGACAATAATGCAATACACTCTGATGACCAAGAGAAGCATCTGCTAACTAACTAAAGTTTCTTACACTCTGAAATACCAAGGTCTGCTACTAATCACTTTGATTGACTACCCATTTGCTTCAGCCTCCCAGATTCAGCCACCTCTACTGGCATTTTCTGAATGTTAATGCTACTTAAGCAGTCATATGTTGGATCATAATTTCCATTCACTACATCATTTCACTGCAAATCAGCAACAAAGGCAGGTTGCTGTTGTTCTCCAGACCAGTTGCTAAGGAACCAATCACAGGAAATTTGAGGGCCACTGGCTGTAATTCAAGCAAACCTTACTTAGCATTCTCCTTACTTCCAAGATGAATTCAGTGTAGGCAGAGAAGAGCAGAACTAGCAAACTGTGATCACAGAGCTGGAATGTTTCTTTTTAACTAAGGATCTTAAAAGTGTGTTACTTAAAATATCACTGCTCAGTGGGTACTAATTGTCACTTTTCACCCACTCTAGGCTGAATCAGGTAGGAAATATCAGATGACAGCAACACTATATAGCAGGACAGAACATGAGCATTGTGACCTGTGGATATTACAAGAGGACTTTAATGATAAATTGTATGGCATATTTAGCTACATAAGAGTTCTGCTGTTTTCTGTTATTGTTAGGGGCAAGTTTGGTTTGCTCACTCTCCAGTCACTGTTTGCTGGTTACTTAAGTTACATCGTCTAGACTGAGTGAGTCGGTTTGTGGAAACTCTAAGCATGCGCATGGATGCTGTGCTAGAGGGCGTTCCCGAAGTTATAACCTTCTGACCTAGCAATGTCAGTGACACACTTGCATATATTATCATGTGCACCGAAGCTTTCAGTTTTGGCAGGAAAGTGTAGAAGATTGGCAGATGTAGAATCGATACACTTCTGAGGTGGTTGTGATGTTGAATGGCTAACATGAGTGAAAGTATCAGTTTGGCATGGCTGATGGGTGATTGATATATGAATGTGAATTTGGATTGCTTCTATACATCAGGTGACTTTAGCGTTTATAAGGGCAATCAGTTCTGGTGTGAGAGAGTGACCACCACGGACTAGTCAGAAAGTGGACCTGTGTAGATGACAGTGTCAGACTTTGGCCTGAGTAGGCCTCAATTCAGTCTGTGAGGGTTGCAGATCTTAGAAACTTTGGTTCAAGTAGACCAAGATCCAGCCTGTGAAGGCTGTGGATCTGGGAGATCCTCAGTGGAATCAGGAGAGTCCATCACCCCACTGAATCTGGGTAAAGTTTCACCCTAGCTTTACTCCAGGGAACCTGGTTGGTGTTTTGTGCTAAGGGAGCTTGGACAGGATATCACTGGTTGATCCCATATGTGTGTCAGAGGAAGGTTTGTGTGTGAACTCTGTGGACCGTAAGCTAGTTTGTTGGTTCACAGGTACGTTTTGGACATGTGTTAGTTGCTATGTTGTATGATATCCTTGGTATACATGGGTGAATCAGTACTTACTTGCTATCAGCTGAAGCAAGTGAAAGATCAATGGGAAGTTCGCCTGAGTGAACTGCCTGAGCCAGGCTGCATGAAATGCTGGGGTTGCTTAGCAACCATCACCCATGTTCCTTGTGGCAGAGGGAAAAGATCTGCTTGCTTGCACTCAAAGGATTCGGATGTAAATGTTTATATGACTTGAATATTGGCTTGATATGTGGCTATGGTCAGTAGTAAGCACTGGGCTGCTGCACATGCCCTGAATGCGCATTCAGTACTGTGCAGTCCTGGCGGTGCACAGTTATTTTTAGACACTACATCACTGCAGTAACAAGCTATGGCAACGTAGCATTGGCATTACGGTTTGTGTCCACCAATGCTACATCACCATGGTTTATTTCTACAGCGACGTAACATCTCATGTAGACGGGCCCAGTGTGTATAGCAGTTTTTGGTTGTGAAATTATAAATAGTTATTGTTGTTAAGACTGTAATATGGAGCTGTTACTCTTTAAACTATATTTTGTTAAACTTCTCTTGTAGCTGTGTTTATTTATAGTACAAAATACCCTCACATGAGCCTGCTGGACACCCAACCTTAGTCATTATTTATTTTTTGAACCAATGTTAGCTGGCCCAGAATGCCTAATTCTGAACCCTGCTTTCACAAAGGGGAAAAAGGCTCTATTGTTTCACGCTCATGTATTACAAATTTAAGCTGTTAACACAAGGTAAATTTATTAGCACATTTGGGATAATTAATATAATTACCAGGTGGAGTTCTCCTCCCAACATTACTACAACTCATCTCTCTAAAGCAGTGATTCTCAGCAGGGGTGTTGCAGCACCCTAAGGTGCCTAGAGATTAGGGGTATGCAAAGTGGGCCTTATTCAATTCGGATTTGGCTTAATTCGGGGGACAGTGATTTTATTTGTTGATTTGGATCACTGTCTTGATTGCATTCAGCTGAAACCAAATCTGAAGATTCGATGATGATTTGGAGAATCAGCAATTTGGCCATATATGCAGCTTTAAATGTTTTTCCTACATACCTCAAGGTACCAGGTGCGGCTTGTGGATGCTGAGATGGTGGGGTGGATGGAGCGTCCCACAGGAGCACGGGGGGCCCCTGCATGCTCAGTTGTGGACCCCCCTCACACACACACCCTGGCTCAGCGATCAGCTGTGGGGGGACCCTGGATTCCCCCCCAGATTTAGGAGGCACCAGTTGCCGAGCCGGGGGGTGGGGGCAGGGGTCCACTCCATTGTGGACTCAGAAGTGGAGCAGAAGTGCTTCTGGTCCACTTCCCAGTCCATCGTGGAGCACACTGGGCCCCCCACTGCACTCCCGTGGGATGCTCCAGCCACCCCACCATCTCAGCATTCACAAGCCACCTGGTACCTTGAGAAATGTAGAAAAAAACATATAAAGCTGTGTCTATGTCCAAATCATCGAATCTCTCTGAATCAATTTGGAGGGTTCTGATTCAATTCACAGAGATTAAAGGGTCTCCTGATTCGATTCGGATTTGGAGATTCGGCCTCTGAATCGAGCCGAATCTCCACTAAATTGAATCAGCGACCGAATCTCCGCACAGCCCTACAAGAGATCCTTTCAAGGGTGCTGTGGCATACCATTGTGCAACCCCAAATGATTCGCAAGATAAACCCAGATATTTCAAATAGGAATCCATAATGTATATTTTCCTTACTTATTGTTGTTTTCTTGGTATGAAAAGAGTAATGAAAGTTTTGGTTTGATCTGGAACAGGTGTTAACCTTCACAATACTTTAGCATAGATAAAATACCTCTCTGATCCTGTCTTGTGCAAATTCTGTTAAACTTAGTCTAGTGTAAATCCAGTGGAGTTGCTCCAGATTTACACTTATATCAATGGGAATTGAATTTGGCCCATTGCTTGATATCTTAACAACAGTATCCAGGAACATTAGCTTGTTTTCTGTGAGCTTGAACATTTAAAAATCTATGCAAGACAGAAAACTCTCTAAAGCAAGAGCCTCAACTCCAAACCATTTCATCTGACAATGTAGAAAATATCAGAAAATAACTGTTGATACTAATGAGAATGAAAAAAAGTGGGGCGGAGGGTGGGGAGCAGAAATCACTTTGAAGTTGCCAAGTTGCTACTCTATGCTCTGGGCACAGCAGGAAGAAGGCAGCAAGCATAGGCCTTGCTACAGTTGAGAAGTAGCATGTTCCCTGGAGAGAGATTGAGCTTAATAATGACAACAGAATCTCCCTGGAAGAAGCAGTGTTATCTTTCAGTCTGTAAGGCAGCAGATGCAGGAGACCTTGTTCATACTGTGTCAGAGTGTGGGAATTATTCCCTCTGGGATCATGACAAAGTGAGTTTCCATCCTTTTTCTGGAATATGACACTATAGCAAGGCAGCAGCATCTTGGGCTTTTCAAGGAAGTGGCTTTCAAAGCAACAGTGGTACAGATTTCAAGGGCTTGTGAGAAAAAAATAAAACAGAGAAACAAAAATAATAAAAAAAAACAACACCTTCCTGCTTTCCCCAAGCTTTTGGATTTGGCTCTGAAAGCTCTCAGAAAGCTTTTGGGTTTGACTCTCATTTGAAAAAAAAAAAGGTCAAGTTTGAAAAAAAAAAGGTAGATAGGGCCCAAGCATTCTGAATCTACATGAGATGCTGAATGCAGTCATTACTGCGCAAGTACTAAATGACTGCATAATAACCTGAGTTACTGCACAGCAGCACCAAACATTTTTTTCACAATGCTACTGTGCAGTATCCTAATACTACTATGCAGTAGCATCACATCACTGTTTTTGTTATGCAATTCTACTGCGGAAATGTGTAGACATGGCCAGTGTAAAATGTACACGCTGGTTTGTAGGGTTGCAACTGAAACTGGACAAAGGCAGGATTTCCAGTTCATGGGGAAAGGTTTTTTGAAACAAGAAATATTGCACAAAATTTCCTGTGAACTGGATATTGAGAAGTTTATGTTTTAGAAACATAACATACAGTGCTTCTGAAAGGAAGGATGCTCTCCAGATCCTGTATCTTTTCAGTATAATTGATATTAGCAGCCAAGCTGACAGGAATGTCAGTTTTACCAAGCAGCTGCCTGGGATTCTAGGGGATGAGACTCCCCCTAGAGCTAAGGCTCCTAGGGCCTTCAAGCTCCGAGCTCCATACAAAGAAGCTTGGGAGCTATGGAATGGCTGGCTTTCCTGGAGCCAGCAGCCCCAAAATTTAGAAGTCCTGGGCCTGAAGCCATCTGCTTGGGGAGTCTGTCCCAAAGTCAGGGCTCCTACAAACACCTATTTCCCAGTCCTGGAGCACCCATACTAATGGGGCTGTCTACAGCTTTGGATCATGGAAACTTTGGATCCCATGCCCCTGCACCTGGTCTAGTGGGTCCTTCCTGAATCTTGGGACACTGTTAGGAATGCTGTACTACAAGTTACCCACATTGAATTCTGTGAAAGTTCATTAAACCCATATTGTTTCAGATAAAATGTTTTAGTTTCAACAAATCAATATTTTTTGTCAGAAAACTGATGATCGATGATGGCACTGTGGCCTGGCCATGCAGCCTACCAGCAAGGAACAGGGGAGGCTCCGTTGCCACAAAGGGGAGCCAAGATTACTATTACCCCTTCCTGGGCAATGGTTATGCCTCTTGTGTGCTTCAGGCCCCTGGCCTTGGTTCTCACCTCTCTAGAGCAATGCTGGGCTGCCTGGCTCCCATGTCCACCCTGATATGTCTCTGAACCCTCTGGCCCTGTCAGTGCCTTGAGCCTGACCCCTGGCAAGACTCAAGGCAGGCACATGTGCTTCAGGCACTAATGGGACCTCCAAGCCACCCTTCTGCCCCAAACCCATTCCACTGGTACACATCATAACAGAAAAGTTTAGCCCTCTGGCTACAAGCCAAAATCCAGCCCCCTAGCTGTATAAGAAAGTCTAGTTCACAGGCAAATCACAGTTCTTTATTAGTAACCCATCTAGTGCAAGGTCTGCAGTGATCTTGCAACCTTAGTGTAGCACAGTATAGTAGTTAGGATTCCTCAGGAAGCCTCTCAACCACAGCCATCAGGGAGGAGCTCTTTCCCTAGCAGCATGTAGAGACAACCTTCTTCTGGGCTCAAGCCCTGGACCTATATAGGGCCTAGGTCCCTCTACTCCAGGTTTTGTGATCTCCTAGCCATCACAGGTACTTTCTTTTAGGCTAACTAGCTGGCTTTTAGAGCCACTCCTAAGGGCACTTGTACACGTGGAGAAGGGTTTAGTCCTTAGGATTGCATACTATGCCTCCTAAATTGAAATGGTGGATTTTTAATTGAAACCCACCATTTCAATTTAGGTATTTCCATCACTGTTACAGTGAGGGACCTGAACCTTTTTTTTTTTGGCAGAGCCTGCCAGCAGCTGGAGTCAAATTGCCAGTGGGCCAAGTAGACCCTGAACTGTGAAAGACCCAGGTCCTTCCCTCCATGGCAGCAGCACCCCCCAGGGCCACCCGGGTAGGCTGCTAGGGGGCCAGGTGCTGCCCCAGCTAGGAGGCAGCATCCAGCCCAATCCAATTCTTCTCTGACCCCAAGCTGGGGCAGCACTTTGTCCACCAACAGCCTACCCAGGCAACCCCAGGGGGTTTCGCTACCATTA
>NW_017728964.1:2229161-2229614 GCF_001723915.1 Gavialis gangeticus
GGCTGCTTGGCCTGCTGAGACCTCACCCCCAGCCATGGGAGAGATAGGCAGGTCCACCGAACAACAACAACAACAAAAAAAGGATCAGACCCTTCACAACTTTTGCCTAAGCCTTTTTTTCCTCACAGAGCCTGCCTGCCTCTCCTCCGGCTGGGGGCTGAACTGACTAATAGCTGCTATGCATCACTGTAAACTAAGCTACATCATAATGTAGTTTAGTTTGCAATGAAGCAAACTCATTTGAAACCCCCAAAACACTTGCATGTGTACAGCTTGATGCTATTAAGCCACATGAAGTAACATCCTATAACTTTTTGAACAGGGACCGGGGCATCTCCCACACTGGGATCCCCAACAGACCCAGGGGAGGCGCTGTCAGGCCCAGGGTAAGTGAGGACCCAGTCAGGGAATTTCTGGTGGGACTAGACATATTCAAATCAGCAGGTCCTGATG
>NW_017728964.1:2230403-2241030 GCF_001723915.1 Gavialis gangeticus
AGCACCATACCTACAGGCTGGGGAACTCCCATCTCGTCAGCAGAGAGGCAGAAAATGATCTTGGAGTTATTATTGATTCCAAGATGAGCATGGGCCGCCAATGTGGGGACGTGGTGAGAAAGACTAACCGCACCTTGTCATGCATCCACAGATGCATCACAAGCAGATCCAAGGAGGTGAACCGCCCCCTCTATGCAACTTTGGTCAGGCCGCAGTTGGAGTACTGCGTCCAGTTCTGGGCGCCGCACATCAGGAGAGATGTGGACAGCATCGAGAGGGTCCAGAGGGGGGTCACTGACATGATCAGGGGCAGCAAGACAGGCCCTACAAGCGGCGGCTACGGGACCTGAACCTGTTCAGCCTCCACAAGAGAAGGCTGAGAGGGGATCTGGTGGCCATCTACAAACTGGCCAAGGGGGACCAGCAGGCTATGGGTGAGTCCCTGTTCCCCCGAGCACTACCGGGAGTAACAAGGAATAACGGCCATAAGTTGACTGAGAGTAAATTCAGGATAGATATCAGGAGGCGCTACTTCACTGTCAGGGCAGCTAGGATCTGTAACCAACTTCCAAGGGAAGTGGTGCTTGCTCCTACCCTGGGGGTCTTCAAAAGGAGGCTAGATAGACACCTAGCCGGGGTCATTTGATCCCAGCATTCTTTCCTGCCCATGGCAGGGGGTTGGACTTGTTGATCTGCTCGGGTCCCTTCTAACCCTACCAACTATGAAACTATGAAACATTTTCATCACGGGTACATGGTAATGGTGTCACATGTACAACTGCCCTAAATGCCCTGTTTCCCAGTAGTACTGTGGTACAGCTAGGTCTTTGCAGTAGGCAGACCAGTGTACTTACTCTTCTCTGCTCTTTTGGCCTATTGCTGTGCTACTACCTCAGCTATAAGCACCAGCCTAGGATATCCAGGTAGCCTGTCCTTTTGCTACTCTTTAGTCAGCACCCTAGTCCATCTGAATGATTCCCCCCTACCAGCTCCTTCTTTCTAGTAACAAAGAGTCCCTAGCTTCCTGTTACAAGGCCCCTGCCCTCCCCTTTTGCCACAGCCTTCCATGGCTCTTCTCTCCTTAAATTCCACTAGATCTATTGACAGAGGACTGTTCTTAATGGCATCAGATACACAACTCAATCAAATTAACATTTTCTGAATTCTAAGCAAAACACCTTTTGGACTTTATAACATGCTAATCTGATCCAATTAAAGCCTGATGGGGCATCAAAGATGGCCTCTTGAAATCCTTATTCAGCCAAAACCTTAAATAAAAGTCTTTGTTTCCCTTCCCCAACCCCCCGCCCCAGCATGATTGCTTTATTCAACCTTAAAGCAGAGAAAACCCTTATCTAGATTATTCAGTTATATCCATTTCAGTTTTACAGGTGTTAACACTCTTCCTGATCACTTATCTTCTCATAAAAAGACTTTTTTTGTGTATCTTAAATTCCTTCTCAAGTGATGTAAGCAATATTAAAACAGGGTATTCTATTACTAGAATAGCACTTAGGGAGAAATATATATATATATATTATATGCATGAAGTAGAGAAGACAGCATGCAGGTAATCTTCAGAGAAGCAAATACACATTTTTGGGAAAGATTTGTCAAACATGTATGTCAAACCATGTAAGGTTCATCAATGGGTGTAAGCTACCATACCTGTCAACCAGTGAATGGGCAAACTGAAGCATGGATCAAGAACTCTGTGACACCCACAATGTTACAGTTTTCTGCTTTTTGGCTAATTAATTTTCCATAGAATAGTGTTTCCAAGGGCCTTGTTACACACTGTGCTTTGAGCTGCTCAAATGTTGATCAGTGTGGGTGTGTCTACACAACACATTTACTGCAGAGTAGACCAATTAGCTCTGCAGTAAATGTCTTGATGTCTACACATGCAGGCCTGTTAGGCTGGAGTAAACTAATAAACCCCACAGCAGGCTAGTACTTGTAAATGCAAGTACTAGCCTGCTGCAGATTTTTTTTTTTACTTTGCAGCCATGCATGTGTAGATGCTGACTCAGCTGGCTGGAGCAAAAGGGTGCTTCAATGTGGGGGCTGCCTGCCAGCTAGCCCTGCAACGGAGCACCCCTGTGTCCCAGCCAACCCCTCCGTAACATGTTAGACAGGGTTGGAGCAGCCCCAGGCTGCCAGGCTGACCTCCAAGGTGCCTTGCCATTTATGGCTGCTCTGACCCGGATCAATGTGCTGCAGTCCCAGGCCCACGTGTAAATATGGTTCCCAGGAGCAATAAACTCAAGTGCAATAAGTGCAAGTTTGCTGCATCACATGAATATGCATATGTAAATATATCCTGTTAGTGCTAGCTTGCATTTGGAGCAATCAAACCTTAAGGATAAAAACCTTCTCTGACTGCACAGCTGTAACTTGCTATTAGAAGGCTGGTGAACAAGGTCCTGACTAGGAGCTGCAGCTGTCAGTTGCTACTACAGGCCTCGGGAACCAGGCCAGGTTTCTATCCCTGCTCTAGGTGGGGGTGTTTTAGAGATGGGTTGGGGGGCAGGGGTGGACAATCCAGGGGTTAAAAGCTCCAGGAGCTACCTAAAATTAATGTGTAACAAGGCTCCAACTTCCTCACTGTCAGAAAAAAGAAATAGCTTGCCATAGTGAGCTGCATTTCTTTTGCTATTTGGAAATGGGTATTTGAAAATGTAATTCATTCTCTAGGCCTGATTATCATATTACCCTTACAGCAGGGGTTGTCAACCAGGGGTATGCGGACCTCTAGGGGTACTTAGGCTGAAGTGGGGACAGAGCACGCTATGGGGCACAGAGGCAGCATCTCCCCCAGTGCATTCCCATACTTGGCGTTTTACCCAGGGCAGGGGAGGAGTGTGCTGGCTGCTGCTAGCCCCACGCAATACACCACCGCGCCTCCCTGCCCCCCACCTTCACTCATTCTCTGTGCCCACTCCCAGGAGCAGAGCCGGGGGGGGACGAGGGCAGCGGTGCCCCTCTGTGGGCTGCACATGCACTGCCTGGCTGGCTGGATGTGGGGGGGGGGACGGCTTGCACGCTACAGCCACCACTACCACCACCACCACTGCCACTGCCCCTACCTCACCCCTTTCCCCCCACACACACTTACTTGGGGAGTGGGGTGTCTGTGTGTGTTACTGTATCTGTGTGTGTCTGTGTGTATATCTGTCTGAATATGTGTGTGTCTGCGTGCATCTGTGTCTGGATCTGTGTCTGTATCTGTGCGTGTGTGTGTCCCTTGCCCACCCAGCGGCAGCGGCACATGGCATCATGCGGCTCTTGGGGGAGTGGCAGTGGGGTGCAGAGTCCAGCCTGCGGCAGCAGCTACCTCCACCCCACGCACAGATCTGGGGGGCACATGCCCACTGGGCCTCTGTCGGGGTGCGTGCAGTGGCGGAGGCTGCTTCCCCACCCCATGGACAAATTGCTCTAATGGCTCTGTCCCACACTCCACCCCAGTTGTGCAGCACCTACCCCTGTCCCTGCCCCAGCCCCACTCCCTCCCTCACCATGGGGGCCTTGATCTGCACACCTCTCCCCCACCCCTTAAAAACAACAGAAAAATATAATGGGATATATGAGGTGAAACTTTGAGGCAGAAGAGGTACACTTGTTAAAAAAGGTTAAAAAACCCTGCCGTAGAGCATTATTATCAGGTAATTTTAAGTGGCTTGCACAGCTCTTAGCACTGAATTGTCTGCACATTAACACCTGAAAGTAGTTTTAATAATAAATCCTCCAGGGCAGGATTATCTCTGAATTGTGCTAGCTAGCTCATCTTGCACTAAGGTGCAGCCATTCTAGGCTACACCTTAGTGTAAACACCATGCCTGCTCCCCCACCCCGCTACCTCAAATTGGGCCCATTGCCCCCACCAAGGACCCCAGATCCCTGCTCACTGCCCCTCCCCACCCCCAATCTGGTTACTCGTGGCTGCTTCTGCTGTCTGTCCCAGAGTAGGCAGGGAAGGTTTAGCCTACCTGCCTGCCTGGCCACTATTACTCCAGCTTTCTGGGGGAGCTCATCCCCTAGAAGAGCAGCAGTCCCATATCTGTGAAGGCAGTCTATCCCTGCCTGCTCCCCTGGGATAGACTGCACAGGCAGTAGCAAGTAGGGCTGTGCAAAACAGCACTGTTTCTTTTTGACTTCCATTTCAACATTTGGAAGGGACAGTGTTTCGTTTCACTGTTTCAAAGCACTGTTCTGTTTCATGTCATCAAAACTTTAGCTGTTTCGATGCTGTTTCAATGAGTTTTAATGTTTCACCCATAGGCGATGATGGGGAATCATGAAAATGACTATAACTTTGTCATTTCTTTCCTGATCTGAAAGAAAATAGGAGGGATGGTAGCTCCTGCTGAGGCACAAAGCCTGTCAAGTTTTAAGGAGATAGGTGCAGGGGTTTCTTGGAAACTTCACTTTGTCACTGAGTAGGGTCCCTAGAGATGGCCATGATACCCCTAGGGCCCTGTGACCATGCTAGCTTCGCTGTGTGGGTGCCTTCTCTTCTCACCTCTCACCACATCTTGTTGGAAAAGATAATAGGGAGGCTGCCCTCGAGCTTCAGCTCAGTCATGGTCCTAATGGATCCTACTAAACCCTGTAGGTTCTTGGACCCCTTGCTGGGACCTGCTCTAAGTAGGTGCCTCAAGGGGACACTTTAAGCTGTAAGGGCTAGATGCATAGCTCCAAACATCCCTTACTACACCCCATGCCTCACAGATAGTATATCAATATCATCCCTGTAATGAGGTCTTGCTCTCACTCTACATTCTATTGCCACTGGGCTCTCTATGCCCCTGTTGCTGCACCGTCATTGGCCCTGGGGCCTCTACATGACACGGTAGCGTGCCCCAATGAGGCCTCCTCCCCCCTACAGCCTGAGTCTGGTCCACCACTTTAAATAATAACACGTAAGCATCACAGTAGCACTAGCATCTCAGGCAGCTAAACTGTCACAGAGCTTTTCTTTCCTTTCCTGCAGGAGCTTCTTCTCCAGCAGCTGCCAGAGAACTCTCCCTGCCAGCCCAGCCCTGGGGCTTAGATGTGCCCAGGGCCCTGCCTCCTTCCAGTCAGCTGACTGGGGACAGGTGCTAGGGTCATAGGTTATAGCCATGTTGGTCTAAGGACATGGCAGATGAGGTTCTTTTGGTCAATCTTTTAGTAGACCAACTAAATAGTTAGAGAAATATATCTTAGCAAGCTTTTGGGTTGAAAACCCTTCATTAGGCTGAGGAAGCACTTGCCATTTGTGTGTGTGTGTGTGTGCTGCTCCTGGAAGGAAGAAATAGTAAAGAAGCCAGAGGCTGGCATGCAATACAGGCAAGAAAGCCAGTCAGTGAAAATGGAAATGGAGGCATTGGGGTGAGAGACAGGTTGACGTAGAGGGGAAGGGGGATGTAGCAGGTAAAAGTTGAGAGGTACCTGGGGAGTCAGATGTCTGACGGGTTGTATTGTGTCAGAATTCCAATGTCTATACTGAGTCCATGAGTTTCTGTACCTAGGTGGTTGATGGAAATGTTGTAGGGAAGAGACTGCATCTCAGTTTCCCCTTCCCTGTCCTTGTTTAGCTGCAAGCAAACCCAGCTTTGAAACTCAAAACATTTTGAAACTTTCAAAACATTTCAAGTGCCTTCATTTCATTTTGAAGCTGTTTCGAAGCCCTTCATTTCATTTCGATTTTGCTATTTCGAGCTTGAAATCCATTGAAATGAAACACCCATCGAAATTTTGCACAGCCCTAGTATCAAGTAAGTGGGAGGGAGGTTCAGGCAGGATCCCCAAGAGACAGGAGGGCACCTGGGGGGTGGGAATGGATGGGGGGAGCCCCTGGAGGCAAAGGGAAGCCCAGAATGGGAGTGGGAAAGATTCTTACCTTTCAGTCCTCCAGGCCCCTGCTGACCTAAATGAATGACTGCTAGAAATTCAAGCTAGCACTAACATCCATAAACATTTGGGCAGTTCACAGTGTAATGTGTAACAAGGCCCTTATTTGGAGAACTTCTGAAAACAAGAGGTGTCCTGGGACACAGTCTAGTATTATTGGTCTGATTTCAATTGGATAATTGAATTATTAATTAGAGGTCATTGTTTAAAGATCAGTAATATCCTTTATCCTGTTTTTCTGTCATGGCAAATCACATGTATAGTCCAACAATTTCTCTCTCCATATTGCAGTTTGTTATAGGTGGTGAATAAGAAGTATTACTGGATAGGAATCAATTCTACAGTTTGTTCCCATAGTCAGATGTTTGTGTTAAAGAGCTGGAAGATAGTTGTATTCTGAGAGAAGAGCAGCCTGGCTTGGCTTAACAGCAGAGGGAAGTTAACTATGGCAATGGAAAAACAGATGACACACAGTGCCATATGCCTGTAAACAACACCAACAGCTGCAGAACAGCAGAGCACAGTTTCCCCCAAGACATGGATGGCATCATCTATTACAAACCCACAAGGCAGAAGAGCAGCACAGCACAGCCTCCCCCACGTTCAAGAGTAGCAGTCACTGCACAGAAGAGACTCAGGGGGTCCCTTTATCATTCAGAATAACTCACACTGGAGCTTTTCTCTGTCTGAAGATATGCCATCCTTTGTGGTGGCAATGCAGATTCCTTTATCCTGTTTTACTTGCCAGGATGGAAGGTGTGCTATCCTGTGTGGTAGCAATTGCAGATTCAGAGAAAAAAAGTAAAATGAGATAGTTTTGAGACCCTGATACCAGGGATGGTAGCCCCTGCTTAGTTTTTTTCTTCCCCAGCGAGAACTTGCATGGTTCTATGGGTAGGGGAAGGGGGAGCATTCTATGCAAGATCCTCCTTAAGAATGGGGGTGGCCTTTTTGGCACACAAATTAGCTCCATGCCTCCCTGCGGGCTACTCTGATTGCTTTCCACTGTCTCATCTGTTGCTCTGCTTTCTGCCTTCTTATGATGTCCTGCCTGTAACCTCCCTGATCTGCACTGTGCCACACACAAAGGCTACCCAAATCATTTGTGGCATGTATGCGCCCAAATCATTTGTGGCTGCTGGTTGGCCACCCCTGCTCCATAACAAACAGCACTAGCTTCCACTGCTTGGCTCTCAGAAGGCTGGGCATGCAACAATGTTAATGGCATTAGAGGATTACACCTTGTATAGGAGAGACTGTGTGGGGAATAAGGGTGGAGGTATTCCTCTCTACATCAAAGATCAGCTCACCTCCCTGAAGATTGAGTTTCCAAACCATGGAGGGCATCTTGAGACCCCCTGGGTCAAGATACGAGGAGAACATGGGGATGGTGACTTGTAGGAATCTACTATAGACCCCGCAACCAAGAGGAAGACCTAGATTGGGAATTCAGTAGGGAACTGGTTGCAGCTGCATGCTCCCAATGCTTGATCGTCATGGGGGACTTCAACTTCCCTGACATCTCTTGGGATGAGCGCACAGCCAAATCACAGGTTGCGTAGCTTTCTCACGTGCATTGATGGCCTCTACCTAACCCAGGAGGTCTATGGGCTGACTAGGGGAGAGGCATTGCTGGATCTGGTCCTGGATCCAGGGGAAGGACCTGGTGAGTGATCTGCGGATCAATGGGAAGCCTGGTGACAGTGACCATGAATTGGTCACCTTCTTAATTCACTGAAAACCAGGCAAACTCCTCAGTAAAACAGAAGTCCTTAACTTTGGGAAGGCCAATTTCTGCAAACTGAGAGAATTGGTCAGTCAGGAAATCAGAGGCCATACCCATCCCTATCCACCTCGCCCCCAAAAAGGGAGTACATGAGGAATGGCCATTGCTCAAATACATAATCCTTGAAGCACAGGGAAAAGCCATCCCTTCTCACAAGAAATGCAGTCAATGGGCAAGGAAGCTGCCATGGCTGAATAAGCAACTGTTGGACCTCATTAAGCTCAAAAGAGTAGCCTACACCAGCTAGAAAACAGGAAGCATTACCAAAGAGGATTACTCTGCACTTGCCCGCTCCTGCAGAGAGCAGTCAAGAAAAGCCAAGGCACAAACTGAACTTAGGCTAGCTACAGGGATCAAGGACAAGAAAAAGCCCTTCTTCAGACATGTGGGAAGTAGAAAAAAGAACAAGGATAGTATTGGGCCCCTGAGAGATCCAACGGGGCAACTGACATCAGATGCCCAAGAATAGGCCAATCTCCTAAATGACTTTTTTGCATTAATTTGTCACCCTCCCAGGAGGATCACACTGCCAGGAATGTCACTAACCAATTCGGGAGCGGGTAACAGGCCCAAAGTCAATGTGGATCAGGTGAGGGAACACCTTGAGAAACTGGACATTCACAAGTCCACAGGCCCAGACGTAATCCACCCAAGGGTTTTGGAAGAGCTGTCAGACATCATTGCATCCTGCTTGGCAGGGATATTTGAAAAATCATAGTGCTCAGGTGAGGTCCCGGATGACTGGAAAAGAGCCAACATGGTCCCTATCTACAAGAAAGGGAGGAGGAATGATCTGGGGAACAATAGGCCTACAAGTCTGATGACGGGCCCGGGAAAAATCCTGGAGAAAATTGTCAAGGGATCCATCAACACCAGACTAACAGAAGGCAAGCACCTGAATGCCAGCCAATATGATGTTGTGACTGGCAGGTCTTGCCTGATCAACCTCATCTCCTTCTATGACCAGGTGACACAACCCCTGGACAAGGGAGATGATGTGGATATCACATACCTGGATTTCAAGAAAGTCTTTGACCTTGCTCCCCATGATGTCCTCATGGCTAAGCTGGGGAACAGCGACCATGATCATCTTACGGTCCAATGGCTAGGTAAATGGCTGTGGAGTTGGACCCAAAGAGACATTGTTGCACTCTGCTGGGGAGGAGGCTTTTCTCAGCCAGACTGGCTGACCTGTTCCACCGTGCTTTAAACTAAGCCCGCTGGTGGATGGGGGCACTACCACCACTGCTGGCCAACTGAGCAACCGTTGCAAAGCCGGCAGGCCAAGGCACTTAAGGGATCCCACCCCTGCCCCAGCCCTGGAATGAGCTGTGGGCAAGGCAAGGGCTTGCAAAGGGACCCTTGCCTGCCTGTATACAAATGCCAGGAACTTGGGGAATAAACAGGGGAAACTTGTCCTCCTGCTTAACACAAATAATTATGATGTCATAGGGATAACGGAGACCTGATGGGACTCCACCCATGACTGGACCACAGGTATAAATGGCTATACGCTGTACAGAAGGGATCAAGTCGACAAAAAGGGAGGAGGGTGTAGCTTTCTACATCAAGGAAAGCTAGACGTCCTTGCAAGCTGACATTGGAGCCCAGGGTAGATGACTAGAGACCCTCTGAGTTAAAATCTGTGGGAAACATGGCACAGGGGACACAATGGTGGAAGTCTACTACAGACCTCCAACCCAGGATCAAGAGCTTGACCAGGAGTTTGCCAGGGAATTGGTTGAGGCTGCACGCTCCCAGTGCATGGCTGTCATGGGAGACTTCAACTACCTTGACATCTCAAGGGAAGAGTGCTTGGCCAAATCTGAGTGGTCGCAAAGCTTTCTCTCATGCATGGATGAGCTCTATCTGATGCAAGAAGTCAATGGGCCAACGAGAGTTACAGCACTGCTCTACCTGGTACTGGCAATGGGGGATGACTTAATCAGTGACCTAATGATTGAAGGGAAGCTGGGTGACAGTGATCATGAGCTGATCACCTTCACCATCTGCCGTAAAGCTGGCAAGTCCTTGACTTCAGAAAAGCTGACTTTGACCAGCTCAGGAGGCTTGTCAGGGAGGCCCTAAAGGGGCACAACGCAAAGGGGAGGGGAGTTCAGGACAAGTGGTTGCTGCTCAAAGGAGTGATCCTGGATGTGCAAGCAAAGTCTATCCCGTCTCAGAGGAAAGGCAGCAAAAGGGTACACCAGCCCCCTTGGCTCTCCAGGGAACTAGAGGACCTACTGCATCGAAAAAGACAGACCTACAAAGGATGGAGGACTGGATCCATCTCCAAGGAGGAATACTCTGCGCTGGTTCAGAGCTGCAGAGAGACAACCAGAAAGCCAAGGCTGCAATGGAACGCCAACTAGCTACAAGTATCAAGGATAATAAAAAGTCTTTTTTTAGATATGTGGGAAGCCAGAGGAAAGCAAGGGCAACATTGGACCCCTGCTAAACCAGATGGGACAACTGACAACTAATTCCCAGGAAAAAAACAACTTGCTAAATGGGTACTTTGCATCAGTCTTTCACCAGTCCCATGGGACGCCCCTGCCCGTTATGGGACAGGGAGGCCTGGGTGAGGGAGATTCCTTACCCCATATCAATGCTGACCTCATGAAGGAACACCTTGTGAGGCTGGATGCCTTCAAGTCAGCCTGACAGTTTACACCCCAGGGTACTCAAGGAGCTGGCTAGCATCATAGCTCAGCCCCTGGCATGAATTTTCAAGATCTCCTGGCGCTCTGGTGAAGTGCCTGATGATTGGAAGAAGGCCAATGTGGTGCCTATCCTCAAGAAAGGTAGGAAAGTGGATCCGGCAATCTATAAGCCCATCAGCCTGACCTCTATCCTGGGTAAGGTCTTAGAAAAGATTATTAAAGAGGCCATTCTTAACAGACTGACCGATGGCAACATCCTGAGGGATAGCCAGCACGAGTTTGT
>NW_017728964.1:2246030-2248636 GCF_001723915.1 Gavialis gangeticus
GATCTTGCTTGACCAATCTCATTTGCTTCTATGATCAGGTGACCTATCATGTTGTATATCTTGACTTTAAAAAAGTCTTCAATCTGGTATCATATGATCACCTCTTAGTAAAACTAGCTAACTGCAGCCTTGGCCACACCATGATCTGCTGGCTGGGGAATTGGCTCCGTGGTAGGATCCAGAGGGTGGTGGTGGATAGAAGTCAATTGTCATGGTGCCCTGTGACCAGTGGGGTCCCCCAAGGCTCTGGCCTTGGGCCTATACTATTTAACATTTTCATTAATGATGTGGACAGTGGAATCAGAAGCGGACTGCCCAAGTTTGCTGATGATACCAAACTCTGGGGTAAAGCATACACACCTGAGGACAGGAGAGTGATCCAGACTGACCTTGATAGGCTCACAAAATGGGTGGATGAGAATCTGATGAAGTTTAACACTGAAAAATGCAAGGTTCTCCACCTTGGGAAGAAAAACCTGCAACTTCCTTATAGGCTCGGTAGTGCTACATTGGCTAGCACTATGGACGAAAGGGACTTGGGGGTCATGACTGAACACAAGTTGAACATGAGCCTGCAATGTGATACTGCTGGTAGTAAAGCAAGCAAAACACTTGCTTGCATCCACAGATTCTTCTCAAGTAAATCCCAGGACATCATTTTCCTGTTGACTTGGCCTTGGTGAGGCTGCAGCTGGAGTACCACATCCAGTTTTGGGCTCCACAATTCAAAAAGGATGTGGAGAAGCTTGAGATAATGTAGAGGAAAGCCATGTGCATGATCAGAGGTCAGGAAAGCAGATCGTTAGAAGAGAGGCTGAGAGCCATGGGACTCTTCAGCCTGGAAAAGCGCAGGCTCAGGGGCAACCTGATGGCCACCTGTAAGTTTATCAGGGCTGCTCACTAGGATCTGGGGGAACATCTGTTCACCAGAGTGCCCCAAGGGATGACAAGGTCAAATGGTCATAAACTACTACAAGACCATTTCAGGCTGGACATAAGGAAGAACTTCTTTACTGTCCGAGCCCCCAAGGTTTGGAATAGATTGCCTCTGAAGTTGTTTCAAGCACCTACTCTGAATGCACGTGCATGATCAGAGGTTCATCCTACATCCTTCAAAAGACAATTGGATGTTTATCTTTCTGGGATCCTATGATCCCTGCTGACTTCCTGCCCCTGGAGCAGGGGGCTGGACTCGATGAACTTCCAAGGTTCCTTCCAATCCTAATGTCTATGAAATCTATGAGTACTAGTTGATGGGAGCAAATCAACATGGTGCAGGGTGACCAGTGGAGTCCCTCAGGGCTTGGTCCTTGAGCCGGTACTCTTTAACATCTTCATTAATGATCTGGAGCCGGGAATCAGATCTGAACGGGCAAAGTTTGCGGATGACACCAAATTATGGGGGAGGGCAATCACACCGCAGGACAGGCTGGGAATACAGGCTGACTTGGACACACTCTCAAGGTGGGCTGAGTAAAACCAGATGCCCTTCAATGCAGAGAATGGCAAGGTGCTGCAGCTCAGTAGGAAGAATCCCCCAGCACATTTACAGGCTCGGCAGTGCTACGCTCACTAACACCACGGCCAAAAGGGACTTGGGAGTCTTGACTGACCACAAGATGAATATGAGCCACCAAAGTGATGCCGTGGTGGGCAAAGCTAACAAAACTCTAGCATGCATTCACCAGTGCATCTCAAGCAAAACCAGGGAAGTCAGCCTCCCACTTTACTCAGCCCTGGTGAGGCCATAGCTGGAGTACTGCATCCAGTATTGGGCCCCCCACTTCAGGAAAGATGTGGAGAAGCTTGAGGGGGTCCAGAGGAGAGCCACTCATATGATCCAAGGCCTGGAGGGAAGGCCGTATGAGGAGAGGCTGAGGGACTTGGGACTCTTTAGTCACCAGATGAGAAGGCTCAGGGGGGACTTGGTGGCGGCCTACAACTTCATAAGAGAGGTACATCAGGACCTGGGAGAACACCTGTTTACCAGAGCTCCCCAAGGGATATCAAGGTCTAACGGCTGTAAACTCCAAGAAGGCTGATTTAGTCTATACATAAGAAAAAAGTTCTTTACAGTGCGTGTAATCAGGGTCCGAAACAAACTCCCCCAAGAGGTGCTGCAAGCATCTAATCTGGACTCCTTCAAAAAACAGCTGGATTTATGCCTTGCTGGGGTCACTTTATCCAAGCTGACTTCCTGCCTATGGCAGGGGTGGGGGAGGGCTGGACCCGATGATTTATGAGGTCCCTTCCAGCCCCTAATGTCTATGAAATCTATGAAATGAGCTGGCAGACAGTTGCAGCCTTTTCATATCTTTGGTCATACTGTGTGCCTTGAGGATATCTATATGGGTTTAGGATCTTGAATACCTGTAAAACACAGGAGGGCAATTATTTCTGGCAGGGGCTGCTTACCAATTTTGGCAAGCTGTCAAAGACTGCATTGGTAGCCCCTCCCCTTGACAGGTGCCCCACCCCCAGGTTGCCATTTTGTGCCCAGAAGTCCCGTCTCCTAACCCCCAACCTTTGGCACCAGAAGTCCCTCCCCTTGCCCCAGAAATACTTCTTTCAGAAAGGGGTTTTGCCATCTCAGAACCAGAAAAATA
>NW_017728964.1:2253636-2254105 GCF_001723915.1 Gavialis gangeticus
CATCTCCAGTCACTCAGCATCCCCCCTGCCCTCGCCACCACCACCAGCTTCTTTGGCTGCTTGCCACTCCCCCACCCCACCTCTGCTGCCACCACTGGCAGCTTCTTTGGGGAAGGGGGTCCCAAAACTACTTTTTGCAGAGGGCCCTAAAAAATTGTGGGCTGGCCCTGCACACACACACACATACACAGAGTCTTTTCCTCCCTCTTTGCTTCCTCTGTCTCTCTCTCCCCCTCCCTCATTGCAGGGATGCTCATGTGCACACACACACATTCACAAGCACATGCACTTGCACACGTGTACTCCTGCTCCTGGCCCTGGGGTGCCCGTGCAGCTCTGTGCTCCCATGTTCCAGTGATGCAACTGGGGGTCACATGCTGCTGGAGCAGCCAGCAATGTGCAGGGAAGCAGTGAAAACTGCACCAGGCAGAGACTTCTGGTTGGGGGGGAGGTGGGAGGGGGCTTGGGG
>NW_017728964.1:2254373-2269034 GCF_001723915.1 Gavialis gangeticus
TTGCTGGTGAGTTCTGTTGGCTTCCCCCTGAATCCTACTGCCCCTGGCTCCTGTCATCTTTGACAAGAAGCCAGAAGCAGATAAATATATATTTTTAAAATTTTTTAGGGGCCCTGCAGGCCAGGTTGAATGGCCTGGCAGGCCAGATATGGCCCATGGTCTGTATTTTACCCACCCCTGTTGTAGATCCTTAGTTTCCATTTCCCTTTTTGACTCCTTGATGCTTGTGAGGGCATCAGGGAGGGCTCTACATTTCTGTCTTTCAATTCAGAGCTGCTTAGAAAAGGAGCATGTGGACTGAAGCCAGTAAATCTATATAGTAAATCTATATTTGGGTTGCCAACCCCAGTTCACTTCAAATCTATGCTTAGATCTACTAAACAGTGATGGGTTGAAATTCAAAGGGTGGAGAATTTGGATGAATATGGAAGGTAGCTGGATACCTTCTAGAGGTACCTCCCAAAAAGTGAAAAGCTGCATAAAGTGAAAACTTGATCATATTATTGCTGGAGGTTATAAGAGTGTTTTATGGGCATGCAGGGAGAAAATAAGGATGGCCTGATTCTAAAAGGGATTCTAAAAATATGTCAAGAGTAGAAGGAAGACCAAAGAAACCAAAGGTCCCTTACAAAGCAAAAGGCCAAGGAATGAGTTCAGATGCAACTGACAAGGGACATAAAAGGCAATAAAAAAGGATTGTACAAGTATGGCAGAAGTAACAGGAAGACTAAGAAAAGTAGTGACCCCTTATTATATGCAGAAGGCAACTTAATTACAGATGATCTGGAGAAGGCTGACGTATTTTAATACCTTTTTTCTTCAGTCGTAACAAATGAGGGCAGCTGCCAGATGATAAGTGCAGTTGGCAGCAAAGGTAAGTTAGAAGCAAATAACTTACGGTAGTGGAAGAACAGGTTAGGGATTACTTAGAGAAGCTAAATGCTTTCAAATTGGCCTAACCAGATGGGAGGCACCCTAGGGTAATGAAGGAATTGACTGAGATAATTTCAGAGCTATTACCAATCCTTCTTGAGAACACTTGGAGGTCAGGTGAGGTCCCAGATGATTGGAAAAGCGAAAATACAGTTCCCATATTTAAGAAAAGGAAGAAGGAGGAGCTGGGGAATGACAGACCAGTCAGCCCTACCTTGACATCTAGAAAGCAGGTCCTCAAGGAATCAGGTGTGAAGCAACTACAGGAACAGCCAACATGGCATGATCAAGAGCACATTTTGACAGACCATCCTGACTTCCTTCTGGGGTAAGGTGACAGGCTCTATGGATGAGGGGAGAGCAGTGGATATGATATACAGGAAACCCTCGCTATTCGTGGGTTTGGCATTTGAGGTTTAAAATATTTGCGAATGCCGAACCCAGATTTTAAATACACTTTATACACTTACAGGAGCTCCACAGGAGCTTTACTCTTGCTGCTGCTGGGCTTCTGCTGCTGCTGCTGGGCTCCTGCCACTGCCACTGCCGGGCTCCTGCTGTCACCGCCACAGTCGTGCCCCCCTGCCAGCCACCTCAGTGCCTATTCACGGATTTTTCCATTCATGGATTTTTCCATTCACGGAGGATACAAAAACATATCCCTTGCAAATGGCAAGGGTCACCTGTACCTTGATTTTAGCAAGGCTTTTGATACTGTCTCCCACAAAATTCTCATTAACAAGCTAAGGAAATATAAACTGGATGAAAGTACTGTAAGGTTGATACATCATTGGTTGGATCATCATACTCAATGGCTCAATGTAATCATCAATGGCTCAATGTCTAGTTGGGAGGTGGTATCAAGTGGAGTCTCCCAGGGGTCTGTCCTGGGTCCAGTATTGTTTAATATCTTTACATATGGCTTTCATGAAGGGATTGAATATACACTTAGCAAATTTGCAGATGGCACCAAGTTGGTGGGAGTTGTAGAAGCTCTGGAGGGGAGGGCTGGAGTCCAAAATGACCTGGATAGACTGGACAAATGATCTGCAATCAAACAGATTAAATTCAGCATGGGCAAGTGAAAAGTCCTGCACTTGGAATGGAATAGTTGCATGCACAAATGCAAACTGGAGAATGACTGGCTAGGGTGCAGTGCTGAGGAGAAAGACTTGGAGGTTACAGTAGACCATTAGCTGTACAGGAGCGAACTCAGCTCTTGCTGCAAAAAATGCTGATAGTATACTGCAGGATTCAGCAACATTTTCAGGCTGCAGCCCATATTGACACATTTTGGGTTAGAGGTGGGAGGACCAGGGGTGGCTGGGCATTAGGAGTCAAATGCTGTTGCTGCTTTTCCTGGTGATTGCACAGTGAAAGTGTTCACCACCACTGCTTTCCCTAGTCTGCAGGTGGCACTTACTCCTGTAGCAACAGAAGAAAGTGACTGCTGTTGAAGCCCTCTGCTGGTGGCTCTTCCTGTGCCATTATGGGTAAAAGCAGCAGCGGCAGAAGCTTTGTCTTTGCAGCCACTGAGAAAAGTGGCAGCAGCAGCTAGGTCTTAGCACCCACCCTCCACACACCACCCTGACTCTGACTCAAACTGGGTCAGTCCAGCTGCTGGCTGGATTAAATGGCTCCATGGGCTGGATCTGTAAATTGCTGACTCCTTGTATACCACGTTGTACTGACAAGTGTCACTTGAAGATCATGGGAATTGATTCTTCTGCTGTACTTAGCAGTAGTGAGGCCTCACCTGAAGTATTGTGTCTTGTTTTGGGCCGCACACTTCAAGAAGGATATGGACAGAGTGGTAAGTGTGCAGCAGAAAACAACAAAAATTATTAGAGGACTAGAAAGCATGTCTTATGAGGAAAGTTTCAAAGAGCTAGGGTTGTTTAGTCTGGAGAAGAGACGACTGAACAGGGACTTGATAATAGTCTTCAAACACTTAAAGGGTGATTATAGAAAGGATGGACATGAGCTTTACTTTGTGGCTGTAGGGGGCAGGACTAGGAGCAAAAGCCTCAAACTGCGGCAGAGGAAATTTAAGTTGGAGATTAGGAGGAATTTTCTGATTAAGAGGGTACTCAAGCATTGGAATTGTCTACCTAGAGAGGTTGTAGAATCTCCATCCCTGGAAATCTTCAAGAGCAGTTTAGACAGATACTTGCGTGGGATGATTTAATCAAGGATGATCCTGATCCTGCTTTGAGCAGGGGGATGGAATAGATGACCTCTTGTGGTCCCTTTCAGCCCTAGTTTCCTATGATCCTATGATCCTAATTCTTTAAACCTGTCCTTGCAAGTTTTACCTTACAGGCCGTTTATCATTTTTTGTTGCCTGCCTCTGGACCTTCCCTAACTTCTCCATGTCCTTTTTTTAAATGTGGAGCTCAAAACTGCATACAACACTCTAGTTGAGGCCTAGACTTCATGTAATAAAGAGGCACTATCATCTCCCTTGTCTTGAGTCCAATTCTTCTATTGATGCAGCCTAAAACTACATTTGCCTTTTGTGTGTCTAAATTGAATCATAGAATCATAGAAAACTAGGGTTAGAAGGGACCTCAGATGGTCATCTAGTCCAACCCCCCTGTTCAGAGCATGGCCATGCCCAACTAGATCATCCCAGCCAAGGCTTTGTCTAGCCAGGTCTTAGAAACTTCAAGGAGGAACATTCTATAACCTCTCTGGGTAATCTGTTCCAGTGTTTTACTGCCCTTCTAGTGAGAAGGCTTTTCCTAATATCTAACCTAAAATTCCCTTGCTGCAACTTGAAACCATTACTCCTTGTTCTGTCATCTGCCATCACTAAGAACAGTCTAGCTCCATCCTCTTTGGAACCACCCTTCAGGTTGTTGAAAGCTGTTATTAAATCCCCTCTCAGTCTTCTCTTCTGCAGATTAAATAAGGCAAGTTCCCTCAGCCTCTCCTCAGAAGCCATATTCCCCAACCCCCTAACCAGTTTTGTTGCCCTCCCCTGGACTCTTCAATTTGTCCACATCCTTTCTATAGTGTGTGTGCAGGGGGGGTGGGGGTGAAAACTGAACACAGTACTCCAGATGTGGCCTTGCCAGTGCTGAATAGATGGAAATAATCACTTCCCTCAATCTGCTGGCAACACTCCTACCAATGCAGCCCAATATGCTGTTAGCCTTCTTGGCAACAAGGGCACACTGTTGGCTCATATTCAGCTTATTGTCCACTGTAACCCCCAGGTCCTTTTCTCCAGAGCTGCTACCCAGGTAATCAGTCCCCAGCCTGTAGCAGTGCATGGGATTGTTCCATCCTAAGTGCAGGACTTTGCACTTGTCCTTATTGAACCTCATGAGCTTTCTTTTGGACCAATCCTTCAATTTGTTTAGGTCTTTCTGAATCCTAACCCTACCCCCCAATGTATCTACTACTCCTGCCAGCTTGGTGTTGCTATAGCACACTGCAGACTCATATTGAGTCTGTGATCCACCAAAGCTCCTAGATTCTTCTCCATGGTGCTGCCATCCAGCCAATTACTAGCTATCTTGTATTTGTGTTTTTGATTATTCTCCATGTGGCATAGCACCTTGCATTTGTCATCATTGAATCTCATCCTGTTGACTCTGGTCCAGGACAGAACTCCCACAGAATTCTGTTTGGGCCAGGTTGTGCTCAGAAGCTGCTACCAGGTGCACCATGGTGCCAACCTAAACAACAAGCTCAGCAGCAGCCCTGTCGTCTAAAGGCAGAGGTAACAGATCACCTTTCAGAAAGGCCACAAAAGAAGTGACAAACTGAGGTGGAGAATCAGGACTATATGGAGTAGAACAGTAGTGTCAAACTCATTTGGCCCAAGCAGATAAATTTAGACCACAGAGCTTCTCATGGGCCAGATCCAGACTCAGTGAAAAGCAAAGTGAACAGTGGTGGGTTGACTGGTGGCGGAGTTAACCCCTACTGCTTACTGAGCCACTGTCAGCTCAGGCAGCCACAGGACTTAACACTGGTATCACTTACCCTGCTGCCACCAAAGTTATTCCTCAATGGGGATTCGTTCCTGGGATTTCACCAGCAGGCACCAAGAAAACAAATACCCATTGGGGATCTATATCCAGGACTAAGGCTGCTATTGCTCACCTTGCCATCAATATCCAAACCCCTCCAGCAGCACTGCGGGCTGTATGTTTGACACTGCTGGTGTAGAAAGAACAGAAGAGGAAGGAAGTAGCACCTTGCTAGCTCTGAGAGAGAAAGCTCTGTGTCAGTGGCTAAAACTGAAATAGCACAGAGATTTGTTAACTACAAAGCTATCATCCAGAGCTACTTTCCACCTTCAGTTCCTACTGCATAAATGGATTAAGGCACATGATGGAAAAGAGCATGCACATAGAGGTTGTACAGTACTATGAGGAATAAAAATGTTCTTTGTCATCAGACTCCTGAGAATTCGTTTGGTCATGTGGAGCAGAACCCATTCATCTGTGTGTGCTCGGAAGAAAGGGAATGTGAACCACTAACCTAGCAGATCTGCTCATCACATAGTGATTCTTAACTTCTCTGGGCTATTTTCAAGTAATAAGAGTACTTCAAGTATATTACTGTCAAGTAATATAGAAACATGCTAAACGATTTTTTATACAGCAGCAGCTTAAGACAAACAGGAAAAAAAATTAAAAACCTCCCCATTTCCTGTAACAGAACTAAAGACATTTAGAAATACTCAACCACTGCTTGTTAGATTTTTGGGTAAAGTCTGAATCATATTCTGCTGATAAGTCATCTACATGGATTTTAGCCATCTAAGTCACTAAATGCTAATATATTATACTCCATGCAGCAGCTGTAAACCTACTAAGATATCTATATTTCTTAGGTGTCTCTATTCTGGGCTGGAAAGATCCACTGGTGTTTAGACATAGGTGACTAGACATACTCAGAATTAATCCAGAATGGCCACTTACATATCTAGCTCCACCTAGGCTGTGTTGTGACCCATTTCTGTCTGGGAAGAGCATTAATTCTGTAAAAGTTCTTGGAGTCGTAGTTGGAGAAAAAAAAATACACAGTGCCTGATATGCTAGTGATGCCCATCATTTGCTCAGTAGCCTAATGGTGAACAAGAAATGGAATAACTAGGTGTAGGTCTTCTTCAACTCAAGATTATTTGAATCAATATTCCCTTCTTCAGAAGCAGGTACCCACAGGGCCATTAGCTCAGGCACTGGTCAACCAGGAGTGGAAGATTCATGGGGCCAGAGGAGGGCAAGTAAGAGGATATGGTCACTCTGCAGAGTTAGACTATTCAGTGGATGAAAGATTATCATCTTCTGGTCCCTGTTCCCAATGCAATTTATTAATTTTGCATTTGACATTCATAAGCCATTCCTATGAACACTGACTGTGAGACATCTAAAGACACATGCAAATATGCCTGTGTTACAGCATCACATCATATTACTACACCTTTCATGTCACCTTGGTTGTATAAAGTTATTCCCCTAAGGATGTGGTGACACTTTGCTAAGATGTAATATCACTGCATTTTCCTATTGGTGTTGTGTCAACAGGTAGAGATGCAAAAACATTAGATGTGGATGCTGATTATCAATGTGAAGGAGAAAGAATATGAGAATGATTACACAGAACATAGATAAGATGGCATCTTTAGGTGGGACTTGGGTGAAGAGTTCCCAGGAATTCCTGTCTGGTTTTAATGTTTTGTAACTGTGAACTCATTAAGCCATTTTACCCAAGCTGGGAGTCAACAATGTTGATTTTCTGAATGCACTTAGCAGAAGCAGATTTGCATTCGTTACAGGGCTTTTCTCTCCATAGCCCTGGCCCAGGTTGCTCTTGAGCAATTCCAGATCCACATATATACAGATGATCGAAGGGAAGTCTCAGTACCTTCTTGTGTGTGTTAATTTAAGGCCATGGACACACATTATATTTTTAAAACTATATGCACCCTTATAGCACTAGAAAAAGTGAGAATACTTATATAGTCATTGTCTATAGCAGTGCTTCCCAACCATTTTCTCAGCAGCCCACAGCCCCCACAACCCCTAGGTGCTCCTCACTCCCTACCCACAGGTCCCTGCCACCTCAGCAGCACCAGAGCCCTGGCTTTCACCAATGGGAGTCAGTAGCAGCACAGCCAGAGTGGTGCCTATGGTGCAGAAGATGCAGGCTGCCTGCTGTGGGTTTGGGGCTCCCCCCCTGTTGCCTTCCCCCTGAGGCCTCCACAGTCCAGCAGGAGGGATCTGGTGTGCGATGGTGGGGAGTCTTGATGCGTATGCCAGGAGCCCCATGCCAGCTGCGCTGCTATGGTGAGGCACCCCCTGACTACCTGGCAACACAGGCAGCAATAGCATCAGTTGTGCAGAGTTGTGCCCCCTGCAGCTGCCAGGCAGGCATAGGGTGCCTCAAAATGGTGGTGTGGCCAGCTGGGGATCCCAGCCTTCCTGCTTCACTCTGCTGCAGAAGCCCTGCTGTGAGGGTAGGTGGGTGAGGAGCCGGAAGATGCAGTGGGCAGGTTGTATCTGCCCTTGTCCCATGCACAAATCTGGGGAACATGTGCCCCACATGCCTCCCTCCCTAGGAGTGCATGCAGCCTCAGGAAACCAGCCTCTCTCCCCCCACCCCAGATGAGCCACCTGTGGCTACATCTTGCTTCCCTAGCCAGGCCCCCCATTTCAACCCTGGCCCCAGACCCCATGCATCAGCCCACCTGGGAAGTGCCCCCAGCTCCAGCCTTGCCCCACTCCATCCCTTTCTCACCATGGGGACCTCAATTTGCCACATAGACTTACCTGGAGGGAGCTGTAGGAACTTCTCTCCATGCTGCCTGGTTGCCATGTGCATGTGTGCGTGCTCACATACACATGGTGACCCCTGAGCACCATAGTGCTCCCACAGAGCTCTGTTCTCCCTCTCTGCCATAAGAGAGGAGGAAGGGAGAGTGGCTGGATCACTAATAGCCTTAAGGAAGCAAAGCTGACTCCCTGGCAGCCCCCTGGGAGCTGCTGTACCACTGTAATGGCTGTACCACTGCTGCTGATGGAGCAGCTGTGGATCTCCTCACCACCCTCCAGGGGAGGAGGGAGTTAATGTGTTAGGCAGTTCACTGGTGATCTGGACACCGAGACAGCAGCACCCTGGCCTCCATGAGAGGCTGACAGCCTTCCAGTCCCATTACCCCAGTTGGGGGAGAGGGTAGGCTGTCAATGATTGGACTCACTGTAAGGCCCCTCTTGGGATAGTGGGATCAAAGGAGAAACCTTCTGTCACCCCCTATTTGGAAAGCATGCCTTTGTGGCAACTTTGTAGCATTCCAACCAGGGGACACTAAACATGTTTATTCTCCTCAGTACTTTAATTTTTGTAGAGCTATAAAAGAGCATGTCCAAGGTATACATGGTTCCAGTTTGTCATGAACAAAACAAAAATGAACTCAAAATTGTTACAGGGGAAAGAAAAATCATATACAGTGTGTGGGTCAAATAATTTGACTCTGACTTCTCTGTATGGCTAACTGATGCTAATTAGGTTCTTAAAGAATGCCAATCAGAGATCTGGTTGGCTAATTGATGTTAATTAGGTTCTTAACAAATACCAATCAGATCAAATTAATTTTCTAATTCTTCATACTGTAATGCACAGTTACATGACCATTGTCAGGACATGTTGGAGGATATGTGCTCACCAGGATTTCCAACTGTTTCCCCTCAGCTCATTTCATGAAACTCTTATTATCCTGAGGCATCAAATTAACCACTTCTGGAAATAATCAATGACACTAACTGCTAGGAGTGAATAGTGGAATGTCCCTGGAGACCAAGGCAGTAGCTGTCAGAGCAGGGAACTGGTTTATCTGCACATCTACTTAGCTGATGCACTCAGTCTTGCATCTTGACAGGGATTGTGGTCTGAAAACAACTCTTTATTAGGTATAGGAACTTATTTAAAGAACTATACATAGTAAAGAGGCAATAGTCTTACTCCTACCCTTGCAAAGGCCTTAGGGAAAGCCTTGATCCTATTCTACAACACCAGGAATTACCTGCTGACCCCACAAAGACATTTGGGATGCCACACTGCCTACTTTATGTTTCCAGGAGGATTTACTGTAGTTAATTTTTCTGCTTTTTTATAAAAAAATCCTTAACTAGACAAATAATATTAATATAACAGCTACTACAAACTCAAACTAATATGTCTTAGTCTCATTGGCTGCCTTAGCAATCATCCAGCTTTTGCTATATGGGTTTACTTTGCCAACCACAGGGGTTAGGTTCCTGAAAGTTCCCATGGTTGGCAAAACTGTGGTTGGTAAGACAAAAGGCTTACGGGAAAAATGGTGTTAGGAACTTGAATATGAATAATAAAGGAACATACAGTGTATAAAAATCATTTTAATCTTCGTCACACTCTCTCCATGTGCTAGAGCATCCAACAACTCCAATTTTGTTTCCAAGGACATCACTTCCCTTGCCCTCTTCACAAATTGCTCACCTTTACCACTCGCTCACTTAGAGGCCATGATTAAGGGCAAAATGCAAAAATCACAAAGAACTTGGGAGAAAAATGCAGAGCACCTGCAACTGGATGTTAATGGTGTGAAGCACAATGTGAGACTGAGTGTACATGAGGAGATGGGAGTGCCACAGGTGGCTAGCAAGAGCACAGGTGATTTGAAATGTCAGGTGGCAGGCTGATGTGTGGCCACAAAAAACTGTGATTACTCAGAACTGTATACCGTGGTAGCCAAAATGGTATATAGACTATTAAGTGTGGATACTCAAAACCATGATTGGCAAAACTGTGGTTGGTGAGGGAAATCTTTACTGCAGGCCCTCTTTGTCTATATCCTTGTGTGCATTTAAATGTTCAGTCTCTTGGTCACAATGTAGGTCAGCTTGTAAATCACTTTTAATTGGTCTCTCCACTCTTGTTTTTCTCTCATCCTTATTGTCAAGTATTTTGAGCAGATGTCTGTGATTCCATTTTAAGATATGGCCTTCATCTGTGTGCAGCAAGTATAGGAAGGTGACCCTTCTTTGATTAGTGTAGCTTTAACTAGCCAGTGTCCAGCTTGCCAAATTCATACTGAAACTTTTTTAAGAACTTGGAAGTAGTCTTCCTCCTTTGTTGTAATTTATTTCAGTTTTTAGCTTTTTATTTTGTTGTAAGAAGACCATCTTGGCTTAGCAGGGAATTCCCCAATCAGCTAAAACACAAGAAGGAAGCTTAAAAGAAATGGAAACTTGAATTAACTACTTGAGAGGAATATAAGAGGAATATTGCTTGGGTATTAAGGGATGAAATCAGGAAGGCCATGCACAACTGGAGTTGGAGCTAACAAGGGACATGAAGGGTAACAAGAAGGGTTTGTAGAACTCTGTCAGCAACAAGAGGAAAATCAGGGAAATTGTGAGTCCCTTTCCTGAATGGGGGAGGCAACATAGTGAAAGACAATGCCCATTTACCCCAGTCTTCACAGGCAAGTTTAACTCCCAGACTACTGCACCTGGCAACACAGTTTCTGGAGGAGATGAGCAGCCAACAGGAGTGAAAGAACAGGTTAGAGACTATTTAGAAAAGCTGGACATGTACAAGTCCATGGGGCTGGAAGCGATGGTGCTGGGGGATTTGGCCAACGTAATTACAGAGCCACTGGCCATTATCTTTGCAAGCTTATGACAGTTGGGACAGGTCCCAAATGACTGGGAAAGGACAAATATAGTGCCTATCTTTAAGAAAGGGAAGAAGGAGGATCCAGGAGACTAAAGACCAGTCTGCCTCACCTCAGTCCTTGGAAAAAACATAGAGAAGGTCCTCAAGTAATCTATTTTTAAGCACTTAGAGATGAAGAAGGTGATTAGGAACAGCCAGCATGGATTCATCAAGGATGGATCGTGCCTGACCAACTTGATTGACTTCTGTGATGAGACGACTGGCTTTGTGGATGCAGGGAGAGCAGTGGATGTGATATACTTCGACTTTAGCAAGACTTTTGATACTGTTTTCTACAACATTCTTACAAACCAGTTAAAGAAGTATGAATTGCATGAATAGACTATAAAGGGGATAGAAAACAGGCTGGATTCTTGGGCTCAAAGGGCAGTAATCAATGGCTTGATGTCTAGCTGGCAGTCAAGATCAAATGCTGTGCCCTAGGGGTTGGTTTTGGAGGCAGTTTTGTTCAATATCTTCATCAGTGACCTAAAAGATGGGATGGAGCATGCCCTCAGCTAGTTTGTGGATGACATCAAGCTTCTTAGGGGTAGTAGATATGCTGGAGGGTAGGGCTAGGATTCAGAGAGACCTAGACAAATTGGAGGATTGGATGAAAAGGAATCTCATGAAGTTCAGTAAGAACAAGTGAAAAGTCCTGCACTTAGGATGGAATGACCCCACACACTGGTACAGACTGGAGACTGACTGCCTAAGCCACAGAGCTGTCAAAAAGGCCCTGAAAGTTACAGTGGACAATACTCTGAAAAGAAACCAACAGTGTGCTCTTGTTGTAAAGGTTGGATAACAGCATACTTGGCTGCATTAGTAGGAGTGTTGACAGCAAAATAAGAGAGGTAATTCTTCCCCTCTATTTGGCACCGGTGAGGACACATCTGGAATCCTTTATCCAGTTTTGGGCCCCCCACTTACAGAAAGGCTGTGGACAAATTGAAGAGTCCAGTGGAAGGCAATGAAACTGGTGAGAGAGCTGGGGAATATGACTTTTGAGGAAAGGCTGAGGGAACTGGGCTTATTTAGTATGGAGAAGAGAAGACTTGGGGTGGGGGGTGGATTTAATAGCAGCCTTCAACTACATAACAGGAGCTTCCAAAGAGGATGGAGCTAGACTGTTCCCAGTGGTGGCAGATGATAGAACATGGAGCAATGGTTTCAGGTCACAGCAAGGGAAGTTTACGTTAGATAATAGGAAAAAAACTTTTTCATGAGGAGGTTTGTAAAACACTGTAACAAGTTATCCAGAGAGGTTGTGGAATATCTATCTTTGGAGATTTTTAAGACCCAGGTAGACAGAGCCTTGGCTGGGGTGATCTAGTTAGGGATGGTCCTGCTTTGAGGAGGGGGTTGGACTAGATGACCTTCTGAGGACCTTTCCAACCCTAATTTTCTACAATTCTAATTCCACACATGATTGTATTTTCCCAGTTTATTCTGCACTTTCATGGACTCCTTTCTTATCCTTCATTTTTGGCCCATGTCAGATAGTCAAGTTTTTATATGTTTGTTGTAGAGATGTTCTGCAGGTAACCTTCAATATTGCAGTAACAACATTGAAGTCTGAATATTGCAGCAACCTTGAGTAGTGCCAAGTATCGTTTTCTTTCTCCATTGCCCCATAAAGCAGGTTCTTCACAGAGCACACTCCACATTTCACCAGTGCATTGCCTTAGGGTATTTGGGGCTAGATGTCTCATTACTGAAGTCATAATTTGAGCAACGTTACCTACGTTACCAGTAGTCACAGCTTTTGGAATCAAAAGCCTATGGTGTACAAATATAGATTTGGTATGCTTAACAACTGTTGTCACTTTTATCTTCAAATATCACCACTTCTAGGAAATTAATATAGTATCCCATTATAATCAGGTGGTCATGCCTTCCCAAAATGAACAAGTCAATTCCCAATTTGTCCCATGGAATAGCAAGTTTCTTATGAGGTTTAATTTATTATTTTTGATGGGCCTCTCTGTGTTTCTGACATGTTCCACACCTTGTCAACATGTCTTCAATTCATTTTAGGCCAAAAGACAACATCTCTAGCTCTGCTTTTTTATTGGGTCTTTCCCAGATGTCCTTGATGTATTTGTTCCAATATTTTCTCTTTCCCCACTGTGGGGATCACATCCTCTGTACTCAGGAGATTACTGAAAGTTCATTTTTACATTTAGAATATGTAGGTGGGAAATGGTGATTTTTTTCTTTCTTATTGCCTGTGTGACTATTTGCATTGTTTCATCTTTGTCTGTTTCCATCACCATTTCATCTCAAATACCTGGAGATAAATTGCATGATGCTTTAATCATGTTAAATTGTATGATTACAGTTTGTTCCAAATCAGGTTGTGGACTGTTTGCTCTTGAAAGCACAACTGCCATCACTAGGTGGTATCTAGGTTAGAAATCAAGGATCATATCATACATCTGTAATTTAAAAACTAATTGCTGTATCTTTGGTTGTTCATCTCTAAATCCTTTTTTGAGTATTACAGTCATAGATTTCATAGACATTAGGACTGGAGGGGCCTCACAAGATCATCAGGTCCAGCCCCGTGCCCAAAGGGCAGGCAGTCAGCAGTGGTCAAATGATCCCAGCAAGATAGGCACCCAAGTGTTTCTTACAGGAATCCAGAGTAGGTGCCTGCACTACTTGCAGGGGGAGTCTATTCCAGGCCCTGGGAACTCGGACAATAAAGAAGTTGTTCCTTATGTCCAGCCTAAAATGGTCTTCCAAGAGTTTGTGACCATTGGACCTATGGGGTGCCCTGGTGAAGAGACGTTCTCCCCGTTCCCGGTGCATACCCCTTATATACTTACAGGCTGCAACCAAGTCCCCCCTGAGCCTATGCTTTTCGAGGCTGAAGAGTCCCATGTCTCTCAGACACTTTGCTCTCTTGTCCTCTAATCATTCACATGGCTCTCCTCTGGACTCTCTTGAGCTTCTCCAAATCCTTTCTGAATTGTGGAGCCCAGAACTAGACACAGTATTCCAGCTGTGGTCTCACCACAGTCAAATAAAGTGGGAGGATGACTTCCTGGGTCTCTTCTGAGATGCATCAGAAGATGCAGGCCAGAGTTTTGTTTCCTTTGGCATTTGCAGCGTTGCATTGGTGGCTTATGTTCATCTTGTGGTCAATCGTGACCCCCAAGTCTCTTTCAGACATGGTGCTAGCTAGCGTAGCACTGCTAAGCCACTAAGTGTGGTGTGGGTTCTTTCTCCCAAGGTGGAGCACCTTGCATTTCTCAGCACTGAATGCCATCAGGTTTTGATTCACCCACCTTGTAAGCTTGTCAAGCTCAGCCTGGATTGCCAGGTTATCCTCTAGGGTGGCTGCATTTCTACATAGTTTGGTGCCATCAGCAAAGTTAGCCAGTTTGCTTATAACACCCGAGTCCAGATCATTTATAAACACGTTGAAGAATACAGGTGTGAGAACAGAGCCCTGGGGGATGCCACTGATTACAGTGCACCAAGTTGATTTGGTTCCATCAACTATCACAGTCTGAGTCAGACCATGGAGCTAGTTCCCCAGCCACGGGACTGTGAAATTGTCTAGGACACAATTCCCTGATTTTTCCATGAGAACATCATGGGACACCAGGTCAAAGGCTTTCTTGAGGTCCAAGAATAAGATATCCACCTCTTCTCCTTTGTCTAGGTCATAAGTCACCTGGTCATAGAAGGAAATCAGGTTGGTCAGACAAGATCTACCTGCCATGAAGCCATGTTGGCTATCTTTCAGAATATTACCTTCTCATAGAATGTTGGTAATGGTTTCCTTGATTTTTTCCAGTATCTTTCCAGGGATTGAGGTCAAGCTAATTGACCTGCCATTCCCTGGATCTTCCCTTCCCCTTTTCTTGAAGATAAGAATCACATTGACCCTTCTTCCAATCATCAGGCACCTTGTCCAAGTGCCATGAGTTCTTGAATAGCCTTGCCATAGGCTGTGCTATAATGTTAGCTAGTTCCTTTAGCACTCTTGGGTGCATTCCA
>NW_017728964.1:2274034-2274643 GCF_001723915.1 Gavialis gangeticus
GTGACTGATCGTATTTGGCTGAGTGCTCTTACCATGAGATGTCCTGGTAGTTAAAGTTGCCCATGACAACCATGCACTGAGAGCATGCAGCCTCACTCAGTTCCCTGGCAAACTCATGGTCAAGTTCTTGCTCTTGATTAGGAGGTCTGTAGTAGACGCCAATCGTTATATCCCCTTCACCATGTTCCCCTCCTTATTCTTACCCAGAGAGTCTCAAGTTGCGCTCCTTGGTTGCTAATCTTAACCTGTAGGGAAGTGTATTGTTCTTTCACATACAGAGCTACACCCCCACCCTTTCTTGCAAGATGATATCTCCTGTACAAAGAATAGCCATCTATACCTGTGGTCCAGTCATAGGTGGATTCCCACCAGGTCTCTGTTATCCTTATGAGATCATAATAATTACTGTTTAGGAGTAGGGCCACTTCCTCCAGGTTTGTTGCCCAGGTTCCTAGCATTTGTGTAAAGGCAAGTGAGCTTGCCATTGGCAGCCCTAGTTTTCCCTGTACTCCTGAAAGAGCCCCATCCCTGCGGTGGGGTAGGAGTTTGTTTCCTTGTACAGATTGACCTAATGGTTTGGTGGCTGATGCTTGGTGGGCTTGCACCAGT
>NW_017728964.1:2279643-2280556 GCF_001723915.1 Gavialis gangeticus
GCCCAGCCTTTTATGGTGCTCCCTCACAAGATCAGTGGTAATGATGGGTGCAGGTTCAGCCTTCCTCTGGTGATCTGGCCTCTTGTCAGGCAGGGTGATCCCACTGGCCTGATGGAAGACCAATGCAAAGTAGTCATTAAGGATATTGGCTTTTTCCTGAGTGTCGGTTATCAGCTGTCCCACTTGGTTTAGTAAGGGTCCAATGTTACCCTTGTTCCTTTTCTGACTTCCCACATATTTGAAGAGGGACATTTTGTTGTCCTTAATTTGAGTGGTCAGTTTAAGCTCAGTTTCAGCCTTGACTTTTCTAGTTTGGTCCCTACCGATGTGGGCTAGTGCTGACTACTCCTCCTTAGTGATGTTTCCCATCTTCTACCCTTTATACGCTTCTTTTTTTAGGTTGAGTTCCCTATTGAGCTAAGGGGGTTGTCCCGCCCTTTTGCTACTTCTTCTGTGGATTGGAATGGACTTCCCTTGTGCTTCAAGGATTGCATCCTTGAGGAGTGACCATTCATCGTGGACATTCCTCCCTGCCAGATTGTGGTTTCTCAGGGCCTGAACAACTAGCCTCCTAAGCTTGTGGAAGCTGGCTTTTCTAAAGTCAAGGACTTCCATATTGCTGACTGACTTGCCAGCTTTTCAGTGAATAAAGTGATCAACTCATGGTCACTGTCTCTCAGCTTCCCTTCAATCCTCAGGTTCCTGACTGACTAGATGTGGGGGGAAGTGGGCACGCTAGAAGGGAGGAATAGGCTGCAATTGGACCTAGACAGGTTACAGGGGTGAGCGGATGAGAACAGGATGGGTTTCAACACTGACAAGAGCAAGGTACTGCACCTTGGGGGGAAGAACCAGCAGCATACCTACAAGCTGGGGAACTCCCTTCTCATCAGTGCAGAGGCAGAAAAGGATC
>NW_017728964.1:2280829-2288360 GCF_001723915.1 Gavialis gangeticus
TAGACTTCTTGAGACAAATAAAGCTCATCAATGCTTGTGAGGAAGCATTGTGACTGATCGTATTTGGCTGAGTGCTCTTACCATGAGATGTCCTGGTAGTTAAAGTTGCCCATGACAACCATGCACTGAGAGCATGCAGCCTCACTCAGTTCCCTGGCAAACTCATGGTCAAGTTCTTGCTCTTGATTAGGAGGTCTGTAGTAGACGCCAATCGTTATATCCCCTTCACCATGTTCCCCTCCTTATTCTTACCCAGAGAGTCTCAAGTTGCGCTCCTTGGTTGCTAATCTTAACCTGTAGGGAAGTGTATTGTTCTTTCACATACAGAGCTACACCCCCACCCTTTCTTGCAAGATGATATCTCCTGTACAAAGAATAGCCATCTATACCTGTGGTCCAGTCATAGGTGGATTCCCACCAGGTCTCTGTTATCCTTATGAGATCATAATAATTACTGTTTAGGAGTAGGGCCACTTCCTCCAGGTTTGTTGCCCAGGTTCCTAGCATTTGTGTAAAGGCAAGTGAGCTTGCCATTGGCAGCCCTAGTTTTCCCTGTACTCCTGAAAGAGCCCCATCCCTGCGGTGGGGTAGGAGTTTGTTTCCTTGTACAGATTGACCTAATGGTTTGGTGGCTGATGCTTGGTGGGCTTGCACCAGTGATTATCTGCCCTTCCCCTGTCAGTGGTTTGTGATTTGTTTCTGTAGTGAATTACTAACCATAGAGTAAGCCATGGAATCTTGTACATTAATAAACCTGGATATTTTCTCACATATAAACCCATACCTTTATGCCCAAACCAGCTGAGAAAAATTGGAGAGCACATTACATGCAAAGAAAAGGGATCCCATGGGTCTGTAAATTTGGTCGGGCATGGCGGTTAATACTGGCAATTAAAGCTGCTCCTGCTCCCCTTCCTACTGTTAAATTTCTGGACCTGTAGGGATCCCTTTCCCCATCTGCACACTCGACTGGGTCAGCAAATGAGGCAGGTCTGTGGCCAGATCTAACACACCAAGTCCAACCAAGCATACAGCCCTGGACCTGGCATGCTGGGTTCAACCCTGCACACTTGCTAAGGAGCCATGCGCTGGGTCATACCCAGTACTCCAAGTCTGGGACAGTGTGCTGGACATAATGTGTAGTCCCAGATGTGGCACACTGGGTTGGACTCATTACATGGCTCTGGAGCCATCACATAGGGTCAGATATGGTATGTGGCCCCAGCCTGGGTGAGTTGTGTCAGACCTAGCATGCGGCTCCAGAGCCAGCGATCATGGTTGGCCCCACTTGGTGCATGCAGTAAGCAGCACCTTAGAAGCAGGCTCAGCCCCCTAGCTACTGCCACTTACTTACCTTAGTCAAAGATCTTTTTCTTTTCTTAAGGCTCTCCTTCAAAATGAAGGTGAATACTATATATAGCAGGGTATTATATGCAAGAAAATACAGTATGTGGGTGTGGACAAATGAACACTTGAAGCCTTTCCAAAAGAACATTTCAAGAGGGTAGTAGCTGGTGATTTTAATTGTTATATGTGAACAAACTGAGAAGGATTTAAATGGAATAATACTGCTCTAGTTTTAACCCTTAATAAAGCAGTGTTAAAGTTGGAGACATGTTGTTATACTTGAACTGCTCTTGGCTTGTTCACACATAACAATTAGAACATACCAGTTGCTGCTCTCTTCAAGAGTTCCCCTTTTGAAAGGCTCCAAGTGTTCCTGTGTGCACACCCTATATGTTCCTATTTTATTTGCACATTTTAGCATAATGTAGTGTTTCTTTGTAAACTCAGGGCATCCTTCAGAAAATAACAGCTCTTGGCTTTCACTCATTTCTCGACTACAGAACAATAATAGAACAAATTCTTTGTTGCAAAAGATTCAGAAAGACCACAATAGGCCAGAATGTTTTTGACACTACAGATTCCTATTGGAAATCCCTAGGTTAATTTTATGGATCAGGTGTAGGTGTTTGCACAAAGAGTGCTAATATTATGTGGCACCCAGCAGCACCCTTAAAAGGATTTTGTGGTACCCAGCATGCTTTAAAACTCTGATTAAGAATCAGTGGCATAATGATTCAGTTTATTATAGCTTACACATTACTCCTGAATGCTGGGCACTTTCTATACTCATGCTGGTTGCCATATTGCTCATATTGTTTTTTGCTTCCCACATGACTCTGCTTGTGTTTTTTTTTTTTGCTTTTTGCTGGTTTAATGATGGCCCTAACAGTCAGTTCTTATGTGTTTTTTTTGTTGGCTTCTTACTTGGAGTTCTTGTTCTGCAGATTGAAATATACATATTTCTCTTTCTAGTTTCTGGTCCCCCTCTCTCAGCAATTGTTCCTAGACTTTTTTATTATAGCATTACAGGGCCAGCTCATCTTTAATAAGACAGTAAGTGTTCCATATTTGTGCAGTTGCTGACTTTTTAGTTTCAAATTTCTGACAAATGCTTTTACTGATACCCATTCCTTTTGTGTTCTCATGCTGAACATGTTATGTAAGTATTTTTTTTTCCCCTAGGAATACAATAATCTTCAAACATTTTCATTATTTCTGCAAGGCTTTCCTTTTTTACCCCTTCCCCCTCTGTATTATACCTGGCTAGTTCTTCATTATCTGCAACTGTTAAGAGTAGAGCAATATTTCAATCTTCCTCTAATTTATCTGCCCCTGCGGCTTTCATATACAACTTGAATTGCTGTTTGAACCTTTTCCAGACTTTTTCAGATTCCCCTTTATTTTCAAGGGCTGGGGGCAAGGTGGCTACTTTGCAGTCTCACAGGCTCTGTAGCAGCCATTTCTCTGATACCTCTTCCACTAGGTCTTACAGCATGCTGTGTCTTCCACTCTTGGTACCCTGTAGTATTTTGATAAGGTTTGTGATGTGCAAATATCTTTTTATTATGTACAGGAACTTATATAAAGAACTATTTACAGAAAAGAGGTAGCAGTCTTACTACAGCCTTTGTCATGTTCTTGTGATAGCCTTTGTTCCTGATCTGCCCCACCAGGAAGTTCCTGCTAGTTCCACCCACACTGTCTCCCGGGGTACCACACTTCTGTTTCCAGGATAATTTTATGTCACACTCACTATCTGGTTTGTTTCTTATGTATACATTTTCTACCAGCTAATTAGAAATATGGGTTATTTTCCTGTGTTGAGTTGTTTTACTTTAATTCCCTACCCTGAGAGATTGGAATTGCTCAAAAGACCAAAACTCTTCATTTCTCCAGATAGTCTATTTATTTTGTGTTATTTTTTAGTCATTATTTATATTCCTTTCGTGTCATAAATTTTTGTATTATGTTTGCAATAAATTTTGCAATATGCCAGAGAATCAAGAGAGGTCAATATGGTTTTCAGTAACATATACATCCTGTGTTATTGGTACTTTTCTACACGTTTATGTTGCTTGCAAGGAACCTTCTGAGTTATTATATGTACTTCTGATATGAGGACAAATCAGAAGGCATTCACAGGACAGGAGCAAAGGGAGTGATGAGTAAAGCTGGAGAGACTAATTCATTGGAAAACAAAGAACTGCAGGAACTCTGTACCATATTGCGTAGCCAAGTGAAAGAATGGCTTCAGACATTCTCTACATATGTATTATTAAGCCTGGATAGAGTTTTGTGAAGATGGAATTAACTTGGAGAGTACTTGTCTATACATTAAGGTGAAGAATATTACGTTTCTCTTAAGTACTAAAAATGCAAGAAATTCAAAATTAAGTTTAAATGAAAAAAAATCCAAACCTGTTTAGATACAGCAATGCACAGTTAAAACACTTTTTATTTTTCATCTTAGAGGTTAAATGAAATGGATGGTTAAAATACACAGTAATACTGGAGTGCCTAAGGACTAGATTAAATAGGCACCTGAAATGGTTCTTTTTCAGGATTTAGGCACTTAACTCTGAAGTCATGATCCTGAAAACTCATCCGGAACTACCACTTCATTCTAGGAGTGCTAGAGGGTCTGAAAATTTTGGTCTTCAAATTCCTCAAGCTCCTGAAAATTGTAAACCTGTGCCTGGCCATGGGGGCCTCAATTTTGACAGGAATTAGCATTTTGATAATCGTATGCCTAATCCTGAACATTATCAGGAAATCAGGCCTTTCTGTCAAATTCCCATTGATTTTAATGGGAGCTGGTGTCTAACTCGGACACTTTTGAATATCCTACTAGATGTCTGTCTGAATCTTTAGTCAATTAAATATCTTTGAATATCTACCCCTATGTCACATTTGAAAATGGAACCTTTGCTCCTGCCTCTCTTTAACTAACATTCTTTCTTTTTTTTGTCCATGCTGGAGCCACTATTAATGGTTCAGATGAACGACACGATATACCTGCAAAAATACATTTTTTAAACAAGTGGATCATTATGATAGCTGATGGTGTAATACTAGAAAGTAGTCAGCTGGGTGATTTCTGAAATGAGCTGTTCTGCTAGCACCAGTCTCTTTTTGGGCTCTAGAAGGATAGCAGCCCTGTCAAAAGTTAATTTCAGGAGTGAAAGCTGCTGCATTTGGTCAAAGACAATTCTTTGTTTTCTAAGCCCCTTCCCCCCCACCCCAATGCACTCTTTGGACACACTTCTTAGGGTTCTAGGGTAGCAGTTCCCAACCTTGGGTTCATAACCCTATTTGGAGTCACACTGATAAAAAATAAGATCTCAAAGAAAATCAGAGTTTTTCTTCTTTTAAAGGGGAAAAAAAGTGGGAAATGATGGGTTCCCCTTGCTGGCTGGCAGAGTTCCAGCGTGCAAGGGATTGCTTGGGGCTGGGGGGAATGGGAGGAGGCCAATCAGGCAGGGGGCACACATGCATGAGGCAGCCAGGTAGTGTGGTGAGCAGCTCCCACAGCTCCCTCCAGGTAAGTCTATGGGGGGAGGGCTGATTGAGGCCCCCCATTGGAAGGGAGGGAGGAAATGGGGCAGGGATGGGGCCACTGCCTAGCTGCGCTGGTACATGGAGCCCAGGGCCAAGGTGGGAATGTGGGGAGCAGTTGGGATGGGGGGAGCTGGCTCCCTGCTTCTCCATGCATTCCTAGGGAGGGAGACATGGGGGAACACATGCCCCCCCACCAATTTGTGCATGGGACAGGGGCAGATATGGGCTGTCCACTGGAGGCTCAGGGCTCCCTGCCTTGCTGCCCTCTCCCGGGGCCTCCAGGGTCAGTGGGCATGACCCAGCACAGGAGGGTGGGGAAGCTTGGTGTCACTGCTGGGAGCCCCATGCCAGCTTTGCTACCATTGCACTGTGTCCCCTTCCCACCCAGCAGCAGCATGTGGCACAAATCCATGGCAGCACAGCCAGTGTAGGGCTCTCAGCAGCAGCACCCAGCCTCCCCACTGTCCCATGCCAGGTTCTGCCCACTGGGCCATGGAGGCCTCCAGATAGAGGGCAACAGGTCAGGGAGACTGAAGCCTGTAGTGGATAATCCACATCATTCTCCCCTGCCAAGGGCTTTGCTATGGCCATGCCACCTGTTGGGAGATGGGGTGGGGATGGGGGGGAACTGGACTCTGTGCTCTACTCCACCTGCATCAGCCACTGCCTCCTGTGGGCCTAAGATGGCACTTGGGTGCTGCTGGGGTATAGAGGGCTATGGATTGGAAGTGAGAAGCATCTGGGGATGGTGGGGGGCTGCAGGTTGGGAGTGAGGGGCTCTGCTGAGGAAATGGAATCATAAATGTGGCCATGCTGAGGAAAAGGTTAGGAAGGACTGTTCTAGGGCTTTTCATGAGCTTAAATTGAAACAAATAAAACAAAAAAAAATCATGGGAAGAGATGAGCCTGAATAAGATTCCAGGAAAACGTTCCATTCCAGAGAAATCTGGTTCTGGGGAAAGATATAGACCCTGCTTTCCAGGACCATTCCCTGAAATGAGACAGCTTCTCACACTTAGGCTGAGTAGTGAGTCACAGAACCATCTAAGAGGATCTGCCAGATTGCCGGATGCTTCAACCTCTCCCTTTGTCAGAATAACAAAGTCTGAAACCTCCTCAATGCTAATTTTTAATAAAGATTAATTATCAGAATTATGTGATAGCAGGAGGAGAGCTTTATCATCTTTAATTAGCCTCACCATTGCCAGCTGCTTGGATATGAGTCATTCAGGAAATGCCACTACGAGAGTTGCACAGTCCTTATACATAGGTGGCATGGATTATAAATACTAGTAGCTCACTCACCTATGGGAATACTCAAGGCTATGGAATAAATGCAAGGCAATTCAAAGTGTTAAATAATTATAGTTCTTTCTGATATATTATGAAGATTGATGGGACTGACATAGGAATCCATATTCTTTAGCACAGAGGTTTGACATTAGTCTTGGAAAGGACATGATGATAGAGATGTTCAGACTCTGTTTGGGTCAGGCCTATATTTTTACTATACTTTACATATTTTTATGGAAAAAATAGATTTTGAGAGGATGTAACAAAGTATGTCAGATAATGGCTCAGATGGAATTGGGGAAAACAGTTTAAGGGTCATATTACTCCCTATCCAGAACTCTAAAGACTGCAACACTGCACAATTTGGGATGGGAAAGTTGTCAATAAATTGGAAGAAGTTTGGAAAACAGCATCCAAAATGGTCATATGGCTGGAGGCACTGCTGTAGGAGGTAAGGCTCTAGGATCATATAGAAATAGGGTAGAGATCTAGTCCAATTCCCTGCTTGAGACAAGATCATTCCTATCTAAACCATCCTATACAAGTCTTTGTCTAACCTATTTAAACTACACAAAGGTTGTCGAACTTCAAAGCAGCAAGAAGCCACATGTCCCAAATGCCACACCAGTGGGGGCTGCATACTATGTGGCATAGGTAGTGGAAGGGGGTGCTAATGAGGCATAACCCCCCTAAATGCAAGGCAGTGGTAGGACTGCAAGGCAGGCCTGCTGCAGGCTTCTGGTGGCTGTAGCAGGAGTGGGGAGTCACGCACAGGCAGTGGTGAGGGAAGAAGTGAGGCTGGGGCAGTCTGAAACTAGGGGAGGGGCAGGCAGGCACTGCACAGCTGGTGAGGAATGGAACTGAGATGTGGCAGCTCATATGGGGGACATGGCTTCTGGTGCTACATGCCCCCTGGGAGGCATAGTAGGCATGTGCCCCTGGATCTGCACAGGGCAGGGCTGGGTCCAGACTCTTCCTGGTGGGGGGCTGGGCTGGGCTGGGCTGGGCCAGGCTGTACTCAGAGTGTGCAGCAGAGGCACTGGGAGGGGGCTATGGAGGGGGAGCTGCAGACAAAATTTGTTGTATCCCCTGTGACCCTCCTTCCAGCACTGCCACCCCTCACCGGGAAGAGCCCAGTGCAGCCCCAGCCCACAGCAGCAGCCTGCCCTGTCCTGCACAGATATAGAGGTGCATGGCCCCCATGCCCTCCCGGGGCGTATGTGGTGGCAGGAGCCACCCCCCTCCCTGTGCCCCGCCAGACGAGCTGCAGTTCCTTCCCATGCCCTGCCCTGACTGGGCAGCGCCTGCCCCAGCCCCTGCCCCACTCCCTCCC
>NW_017728964.1:2293360-2295702 GCF_001723915.1 Gavialis gangeticus
GGGGAGGGGGTGCAGGCACAGGTGTATGCGCACATGCACTCAGTTCCTCCCTATTTTTTATTTCTTCTGCCTATGCCATGTGGGTAACATTAGCAGGGGACACAGGACCTCCAAGATGCACACCCAACATTCATATGTGTGTGTGGGCACTCCCCTCTTTGCTTTACTGAGCAGACATATAGATGATTCCCACCCCATTGCACCAGATGCACACATGTGTGGGTGCAGCCAGGGATGGGGTCAAGCCACTGCTATGCTTCCGTGAAGCCGGCTAAGCTGACACGAGACTCACTGCCACAGGTCCAGGACAGTGACATGTCTTCAATATACCAAGGAAGAGGGTCTGGGGAAAACCCAGGAAACAAACAGGCCCTGGGGGCATGAGACCACGTACCCCAAGGAGCCTGAACCAATTGGCTCAGAAAATGAACCAGGCAGTTTAAAAGAAAATGCTAAAGAGAGGTTCAGAATGCCCTGGAGTGTGAAAAGCACAGTGGAGCCAGGAGCTGTGAAGACCAAGGAAGAAGAGGGCCCAGCCAGCTGAACCCCTGGGAGTCACTGGGACCCAGGCATGCCATGAGCAAGGATCACCCCTGTCTTATAAGAGAGAGATAAGTAAAAGCAGACAGTGGGGTAATGTGGATCACTCTGGCAACCCCTAGAAACAGAACAAGGCAGCGACATTTTCCAGGAAGGCCAGCAGAGCCTGGTAAGGCAAAGGAGAGGACTGACCCAACAAGAAAAGCAGGGCCTGGAGGGAAATTGAGGCAGTCATAGTGAAGGAGGGATTTTTACAGTATACCTGAAAAAAAGAAAAAAGTGGGAGATTGACTGTTACAGATTAATGGAACCATAAGACTGGGTAAGAAACAAGAGTAATTACTTTTTTTAGTTTAAATGAAGTGTAGGCCATGATTAAGAAATACTCTATAATTTACATTAGCTGTGTAAATAAAGGGCAACTGGGAAGAAGCCCAGAGGGACTGATTTATGGTTAATCAGGGTTCTATAGCCTATATCTTAGCGTCTCCAAGGAGATTAAGTCTCTAACGTCTGAAGTAAGGCTGAGGAAAGACTGAAAAAATAAAATAAGTTGATCTAAAGACTAGTTATAGGAATTTTGAGTTCCATGAGGGAAGACTGACAAACAGTGAAGGAAAGAGAGTGGAGAGGTCTTACTTGAGGATAACCCAACAACTTAACAACAGGGAGTGATTCCACCAGAGGAGAAACAGGGACCAGGTAGAAACAGAATGAAGAAGTAGGCAGAGCCCAAAAAGGGGACTTTGCTATGCATCCCCACCCCAGGCCAATAGGGGTTTTCTACCACAAGCCTGAGAAGAAAGGGGCAGGGTGTAGGGCAGGTGGAGCCCTGCAGAAGACCTGTGACCTTGCCAGATGGACTTATGTCTGAAGAGCTATCCAGACTACCTAATAGAATTAAACCATCAAGGCGTGGCAAGAAAGTGGGAGGACAGGACAAAGGTCAGTGGTATTCCAAAACAGTGGTAAGTTGAAGGTGCACACACACCCACAGTGGGCAAGCACGCTCTCCTGCCACGCTCCCTCATGCAGCATAGCATCCTACCACATCATCATGTCCCTGTGGGCTCCTCTGTGGCATTATGCTGGTTGGGTTCTCTGGGCTGCCATCTCCACCCAGCACTGCAGGCAGTGCCACACCTTGTTGCCTAGCCCCTTGGATAAGGGGCATGCTGCAGAAGCCAGAGGAGGGAGGCGGAGCCCTGAAACCCTGGCTTCTTCTGCAGCCAGAGCAGTAGAGGCAGCAATTGGGTGGGAGCCCGCAGGCCACATGTTAATCACTCACAGGTTGCGTGCAGCCCACAAGCCACCAGTTGGAGAACCTTAAATTATACAATAAACTCTGTTGTATACCTACATATTGCCCAAAGACACCAAAAGTATCCTAACCTGCCACAAGTAAAACAGGGTAATAAAGGTTGTCTGTGGCCCACTGAGTCGCTAAGGCTGCATCCAGATGAGTGAGCACATGCCTGTTGTGGCATCTCAAAGCAGTTTGAGATGCTACAAAAGGCACGCTGAGAGCAAAAAATGTTCCCAACACTGTATATCCACAGCATAGGCTCTGATTTTGATACCAGGAAATCCTGGTATAAAAAATAAATACCCTGGGAAAAAGCAGAGTCTGGATTCTCTAGAGAGATGCTTTAGCATGTGGCCAGAGTGTCTTTATGACTGCCACATGCCCTTGCTGCTCCAGCATGCTGGAGCAAATAGAAGCAGGACAAGGCTGCAGTAGCAGCTTGGACCCAGGCTCCGTCCTGTGTAAGTAGGGATGTGGGGTTGGGGAGACTGTGTGG
>NW_017728964.1:2300702-2301665 GCF_001723915.1 Gavialis gangeticus
AGATGCTACAAAAGGCACGCTGAGAGCAAAAAATGTTCCCAACACTGTATATCCACAGCATAGGCTCTGATTTTGATACCAGGAAATCCTGGTATAAAAAATAAATACCCTGGGAAAAAGCAGAGTCTGGATTCTCTAGAGAGATGCTTTAGCATGTGGCCAGAGTGTCTTTATGACTGCCACATGCCCTTGCTGCTCCAGCATGCTGGAGCAAATAGAAGCAGGACAAGGCTGCAGTAGCAGCTTGGACCCAGGCTCCGTCCTGTGTAAGTAGGGATGTGGGGTTGGGGAGACTGTGTGGGGGTGGGGAGACATGGTGAGGGTGGGGGAATTGGTGGTGTGGGGGGACTGTGGGAGGGCAGAACTATTGGGGTGGGGACCTGCTCAGGAGGAGTGGGTCCTCCATCCGCCCCCCACACAGCACACAGCCCCCCCCTGCAGCAGCAGCAGCAGCAGCAGCGGTTGGGTCACCAGTGGCCTGCTGCCACCTGACACTGGGAGCTGCACATGGTGCATGGCTCAGACCCAGCCCACTGGCATGCACCCTCATCAAGAACCAAGCTGGCTCCTGCTGTCACCTGGGCTCCCAGCAGCACATGCAGGGGCCATGTGCTCTCAGGCTGGCTGGGTCCTGCCTCCATGTGTTCCATGCACTGTCAGGCTGGGCTGGCTCCATGGAGGCAGAACCTGTTCCAGCCCAAGTTTGCATGGCTCCTGCATGTGGTGCCAGGACCCCAGGTGACAGTAAGAGCCAGCCCAATTCTGGTTGAAGGTGTGTGCCAGTGGGCCAGGCCTGGGCTGTGCTCCATGTGCAGACCCCAGTTTCAGGCAGCAGCAGATCATGAGCAACATGATGGCTGCTGTTGCTGACTGCTGCTTTGGGGAGCAGGTGCCCTGTGTGCCATGCAGGGGGGTGGATGGGTGATCCACCCCTCCTGAGCAGTCCCCCCTCACCCCCACAGT
>NW_017728964.1:2301795-2302542 GCF_001723915.1 Gavialis gangeticus
TGTCCCTAACTACTGGGGACAGACTCTGGGTCCAATCCACTGCTGCCACCCTTGCCCTCTTCTGCAGCAGAGGTACACAACAGGCATAGAGATGCTCTGGCCATGTCACACCCACAAAACCCCCTAAAATCCACACACAAACCCCACCCCTACACCCCCACACAAGATTCAGTCCCCATAAAGGGGCAGGAGCATGGCACTGGCATATCAGTTCTGCTCAGTGCCCCACATCCTGATGAGTGAGGAGGGAGGGGGCAGCTCTGATTTTTCTATGATGAAAAAACCAAAAGCAAATGCCAAAGTATATATATATTTCGAATTAATTTTATTATGAAGATAGAGGCATTGGTAGGCTTCCGAATTACTTTAAACTTGTAAATATATCAATAAAACATTGCCAAACTGACCTCTCTATATATACTGGTGTTTCATTTTAATAGTGGAAGAACATGAATTTTGGGTGTTTTAATAAGAGAATTTGGGTTTTTTATCAGAGAATATGCAATTTTTAAACAGGGAACACTAAGATCTCTGGACTCGATGATCTCATGAGGTCCCTTGGAGCCCTAAATTTCTGTGAATCTGTGAATCTCTCCTGGTGAGGCAAGTGGCAGGACCCAGGAAGAGGAGACAGTCCAGGGCTAGCACTGGGGACCCAGCTGGAGGGCAGATGAGGTGGCTGACCTCCTGGCTATTTGGGTCCAGAAGGACGCATTTCAACAGTTCAAAGTGGGCCACTGTAATGAG
>NW_017728964.1:2307542-2309701 GCF_001723915.1 Gavialis gangeticus
GACAATAGCTCCCCAGATTGCAGAGCAAGGACACCACAAGACATGACAGCAGTTCCGCATGAATGCCACCTGTGCAGTGACGCCTCACTGGCAGCTGGCCCAGAGGTGCAGGAGGCTCTGCTATGGTGTCCATACCCAGTAAGGGGTGCACGGGTGTGCATGTGCACCCCCTGAGAGCACCAGTGCACCCCCTGATGGCCACACTTGCTGCTTAGGTGATGGGTAGGGAGAGCAGGCAGGAACACCAGTGCCCCCCCTGCAAGTGCTGCCTGATTGCTGCTCTCGCTGCAGCCACTTTCAGGAGCAGCTGCAGTGATCAGCCAGTGCTTGCTCCCAGAAGCAGCTGCAGCCACTCTTGGAAGTGGCTGCAGTGAGCGCAGTGATTGGACATCGTGGGATTCCCCCCCCCCCCCCCGGTCCACAGGATCACCCGTGGGGGACCCTCCCCCCAGATCTCAGGATTGCCCATGGGGGACCACTCCCTCTGGGACTGGTCATGGCGCGGGCATGTGCCCCCCCTGAATAAGGCAGCATCAGTCACCCACGTCCATACCACAGCCCAGGCAGCTGTGTGGTCCCCATCTGGGTCTGGCAGCCATGGGGCTGCAGGTCCAAGGGGGCAGATGCTTTCGCAGGTGGCAGAAGGTCATAGCCAGGCAGCAGCCCCCACTGCCAGACTGCTGGAATGGGTAGAGGGTGCAGGGGCCACTCTAGGTTAGGGCTGCTTCAGGAGTCCAACTGGCACAAGGGGCTAGGGTCGCCAGATGCCAACTGGCAAGGCCTCAGAAACACCTGTGGGCAAGCAAGCCTAAGCTGTTCATCTATAGCTGGACTCTATAGCTTAAGTGAGCATTTTGAATATCTGCAGGAGAGTTATATACTCCTCTCTTAATAGGTTATTTTTGTTCAGTGTTAATGGCATATAGATGCACCATGCTGTTACACAAATTGAAAGCACTGGAAGGCGACTTTCGCACCAGAAGGATACTTAGCTGTAAGCAAAAGAATAATCATACTTTCAAACAACAAGTCATCATCCATAATAGGCAATTTACCTAGACCAATTTTAAACTGAACTTGGTTAATAAATTGAATGAAGCATCCTATAGCTTTTGAATATTAAAAAATTAATCCAACTTGATTAACAATAAATATATTTTCTTCATTTCTAATAACTACCAAATAATTTCCAGCCAACTTTGACTTAATTCCAATTCATGGTACATGAAAAAATCAATTCCAGCTATGGAGTTATTAAGGGTTATTAAAGTATTTAGTCTATCTGAAGATGTGATTAGATTGAAATGCACAAAACTAGTTTTAATACCCTTGCTGTAGTAATGTCACCAACTAATTAGAATCTCTTGTGAGATTACTGCTGTGCTGTACTTCACTTCCCATAAAGAAACTACCTACTGGAGTCTGCTGTATTACTATCTTTGAAACAATATACCTACTGGTGACATTTCTGTCACACTTTAAACCACCATCTAATTTTATTCACATTTGGAATATTACCCTATAAAACTTTTTTCTCTTTGAAGAAGGATTTCAGTCCAGGATTAAAAAGATCATTATTGCCCCATAAAAATACATGGTCAAAATTTGATTTGAAGCTTCACTGTAGTGTCCAAATCATTGGGCCATTCTTCCCTCCTTCCAAATAAAAATAATATATCCTTCTTCTATAGCCACTTTTATTCGAAAAGATCACAGCACTTTGGAAAAAACAATTTATCAATCCACACAGACTTCTTGCATGGTACAGAGGGATTAATATCCCTGTTAAAGAGAAGGACACTGAGACAGAGGGGAAAAGACTTGGTTGCAAATGCAGCTATAATGTGATTGATAAAGCACACTGGACAATCCTTAATAACAGTGCCAACCTTTACAAACATGGGCGTATAAGTAGGCAGGCACTTAGAATATTAATGAAGTACCTATATATGTAGCTGAAGGCTGTGTGAGGCCACAAACTAAAAAGGAGACCAAGGCTGCACTTTCTACATCAGAGATGGGCAAAGTTTGGCCCATGGCGGGTTCCTCAGTCCTGCCCATGCCAGGCAAAGTGGGTAGTCTGGGCCATGGCATGTGTGGCTGGGGCAGTGTGGTGGCCAGATTTCATAGTTTCATAGTTTCTAGGGTCGGAAGGGACC
>NW_017728964.1:2310359-2313616 GCF_001723915.1 Gavialis gangeticus
TGAACAGCGCGGGCCTGAGGACTGAGCCCTGCGGAACCCCCCACGGCCGATCATGCTGGCCTGGAAGTGCCAGTGGCGCGTCGCCTGCCCCCCCTGCCCGTCGCCTAAGAGGGGAACCCTGCTATCAGGGGGTGCACCAGTGCTCTCAGGAGGTGCGATCACCTGTGGGGGACCCCCTAGTCACCGTAATTGGTCACAAGGGGGGCAAGTGCCCTCCCTAACTCAGGAAGCACCAATCGCCCATGGTGCTGACCTAATCCATGACAACTCATCAAACTTCCGGTGGCCTGTGGGCCCAAATAATTGCACACTCTTGCTCTCTATACCAAACCTGGCACAATGGGCACTGACAGATATGTGGAAAAAAATAACACAATTTACTGCAAGCAGCAGTGTATTACTTCAGCCTAGCTCTACAGCATCTGTTGGACACTTCAGCAGGGCTTTTTGAATCAGCTGTTAGATAAAAGCACCAAAAAGTCCCCACTATAGAACCCAAACTATACAGATGTTGGGAAAGCTGGGTCCAATTAATGTGATGCCTCTGCTGGGGCTTGGCATGGAAACACACCGAGTTTAAATTAAAGCACCTTTTTGGGTTTTTTTCCACATCTGCAAGCAGCCATCATGTTTATCTAAAGCAACAAGAGGTCTTGCCAAAGGGTATGGGCATGTAAATGATTTACTTTAGGAAAAAAGGGGAGCAGAACAGGGGCAGGATACTGGTCATTGCCAGTGGCCAGGTTAACTATCTCCTGGCTTCACAGCTGTGGAGCAACAATGCAAAGCCCTTAGTGGATGGCTGCAGGGTCAAAGAAGGGTTTACCTGGTAGTTGGTGGGGACACCTCCCCTCAGAGCAGTGTCTTGACCCTGCTCAAGCTCCTCTGCTGCTATTCCAATGCCCCCCTGCTTCCATTCTAGTGTGCTCCTTTACTGAACACCAGGGGCTCATGCGCTGGTTGCCCATCCTTACTTACACTACTGCTCTAAGCAGACTTAGTTGCTAAAGTGCAATTATATCTACTTTTTTTCTAGTCCCTTAAAATCCATGATTCCATCTTCTTTTGTAGCACAACAGTATCTAAGCCTTAAGATTGAGACACAAAAAAATTGGTGAGGAGGAGGAAGGGTGCCTGTCTAACTATTACATTCACTGTTATTTAGGAGCTTAAGCTGAGTGGAACAGAATTGTACTTAGGCATCAAAGTCCACTTACATGCCTAATAGATGGAATACAATTTGTGCTGTAACTTTAGCTGGCCAGTCAGAGTGCTCTTTCAAGGATGTCCTTTGTCTAAGTACAGAAAAAACCCTCTCCCAGGAGAACTCAGTTTACTTTCATAAAGTAAGTCTACTGTCTTTGGGACAAGTGCTCTCCATTTATTTCTACAGAAGTGAAATCAAAGAAGATCATAACATTTAGAACAAAAATCAAAGTGTCCCTCAAATCCTTCTCTTGATACTGTACAGTGGAGTGATGTTCATCTCAACACTTTGTGTGCATCTCATGACAAATTTTAAGCCAGTTAAAATTTGATAAAATTTACATCTAAATAGACATATCTGAAGTAAGTAGACTTAAGCTGATAAGCAAAGTGAGATAAGCTGGGATCCTCATTTTCTCTGATAAAAAAATCCCCAATTTTTATTTTAAAAAGTAACCTAAATTCCACATTTTTCCATGATTAAAATGAAACACGACTAATATATAGATACATATATAGTGGCATTTCATTTTAATCATGGCAAAATGTGGATTTGCGGTTCCTTTTTTTAAATAAAAAATTGGAGATTTTTTTATCAGAGAAAACCATGGTCCCAGGAGATAAGACTGCTATGTGGAGGAGATGGAATCTTTTGGGAAGCCCAAAAATATCCCCTAAGTAGGTCAGCCCTGTGACCTGGATATGTACTTTTAATACAGGAATAGCCTATATATCTTTAAACTGTTTGCAAAGGAGGGAATATTTTTGGGACTATGGATTATTTTTACTAGTTAAAAATGTGACCCTTGTATGAGATCCTGTACTGTAATGAGAACAGCAGTGCAGTTTGCTAGGGCAGGGCCACACCAGATACCTTTGAATTAAAGATGACTGGCACACACCATTTGATGAAAGCTTGTTACAATAGCTACAAAACATTGTTGTGAATCAAGTAAGCATTTCTAACAAGAATGTCTTGGCTACTCCAAATACCAGTACTCCTTAGAAAACAAAGTTGATTGCAAAAGAAGAAAAACTCAGAATCCAAAAGTGTTTTGGTGGAACAAAGAGACATTTCTAAGAAATCTAAAATGAGTTATAAACATCAGGCCTCAAATGAGAGTCTCTGCTTGAGACAGAGAGCCAGTTAAAAAGTGCAGGTTTCTCTCCTTGAATTTTAGGGATATTTGTCTTCGTATACTACTGCTTTTCAAATTCTAGCATAGGCTATTAGGTAACGCTTTTTTCATCTAGGAATATTTTAAACAATTTGCGGAGTGGAATCATTATTTATCAACCTGTATCTTACTGAAATGGATCCAAACTAAACTGTCATCAGCACAATGTAGCTAGGGATGGGGTTAATCTGCAATATTGTGTTCAACTTCCTTTCCTCTTTGGGATAACTTTGATCTTGAATGAAACAGCTTGGGTCCTTCTCAATAATAAGCCTCAATCAGAATTCTAGATTTAAACTCCCCCAATTACAGGAGTAATAGGAATATAGCTCTGAAACTCCAGTCCCACTCAACTTGTAACACCTCTGCAATAAGGAAATGTCACTTTGAAAAATTATTTTATCGTTACCTAGGCCTCAAGACAGAATAATAGACCCCTGGAGCACTCCACTTGATACTGGCTGCCAACCAGACATTGAGCCATTGATTACTACCTTTTGAGCCTAATGATCCAGCCAGTTTTCTATCCACCTTATGTCCACTCTTCCAACTTGTACTTCCTTAGCTTGCTTATAAGAATTTTGTTGGAGACCATGTAAAACGCCCTGCTAAAGTCAAGGAATATCATGTCTACTGCTCTCCCTGCATCCAGTCATCTCATTAGGGTAGGCAATCAGGTTGGTTGAGATATGTCCACATTATTGAATCAAGTCCAGCAGAGGGCAACAAAAATGGTTAGAGGGTTGGGGAACATGAGGAGAGGCTGAGAAAACAGTCTGGAGAAGAGAAGACTGAAAGGAGATTTAATAGCAGCCTTCAACAACCTGAAGTGGGGTTCCAAAGAGGATTTATAGATTCATAGGATGGAGATAA
>NW_017728964.1:2318616-2325814 GCF_001723915.1 Gavialis gangeticus
ATTTAATAGCAGCCTTCAACAACCTGAAGTGGGGTTCCAAAGAGGATTTATAGATTCATAGGATGGAGATAAACTGTTCTCAGTGGCGGCAGATGACAGAACAAGGAGCAATGGTTTCAAGCTGCTGCAAGGGAAGTTTAGGTTATATACCAAGAAAAAGCTTTCGCACTAGGAGGGTAGTAAAGGACTGTAGCTTGAGGTTGTGGTACCTCCATCCTTGGAGGTTTTTAAGATCTGGTTAGACCAGGGGTGGGCAATTATTTTGGCAGGAGGGCCACTTAATGAAGTTTGGGGAGCTGTCCAGGGCCACAAGATTAGCCCCACCCCTTGACAGGTGCCCTGCCCACTGGTCACCATTTTGGGAATGGATTTACACCCCTAACCCCTGACCTTTGCCACCAAAAAGTCCCTCCCCTTGCCCCCCCCATAAGTATTCCTTTTGGGAGGGGAAGGTTGCCATCTTGGAACCAGAAAAAAGCCAAATCATATACTAAAAGTCAAACACCTACTATAATGTATTTTAATTTTATTACAAAAAATATTTTGTCATGATTTGTGTTTGCATAGTGTATATAGAGATGATTGTATAATATCTAAAAATGAAGCCTTACTCTTGTATATTGTGTGTGGGCATGTGGAGTGTGTTTGGGAGTGGGTGTATGGTGGGGTGTGGGAGGTTGCTTGTGAGGGGGTGTGGCTGTGTTTGGGGGGAAATAGGGTACGTTGGGGGTATATATGTGGAGGGGTTGGGGCAGAGTGTGAGTGTGTGGTGTTTGTGGGGTGTGAAGGAAGGTGGAAGGTGTGGGGATCCTCCAAACACTGCCCCCCACGGTGTACAACCTCCGCTACTGGTAAAAGCAGCAGCAGGCAGTGCGTCCTCAGGGTGCTCATGGCCCACGCAGGTGCTGCCGCCCAGTGGCACATGGGTCTGGCCAGCACTGCAGGTGGTGACAAGGAGCACACCCAGGCAGGCCTGCCTCCATCACATGGGGTCCATGTGGTGCACATGCAACTCCTGGTACTTGTGTGCCACCAGGGGAAGCTCTGTCCAATGGAACCAGCTGCCTTTGCTGCTCCCTGCTGTGTAGGTCCCGGGACTCCACCAGAAGTGGAGGGGAGTCCCATCTTGTGCTTCCCTGTGGAGTCCTGGGACTTGCACAGCACAGGGCAGAAAAGGCAGCCAGCTCCATGTGTGGGGCTTCTCTCAGTGGCATGCAAGTGACAGGAGCTGAAAATGCACTGTGCAGAGCCCTATTCAATAGAGGTGGGTCAGCCTGGCTGCACTCCTTGCTACCACATGCAGTGCTAGTAGGAGGTGTGTGCTGCCAGGCGGTAATACCTGTGTGGGCCGCGAGCACCCTGAATGCTTGCTGCCTGATGCTACTGCTGCTATCAGTAGGGGGGTCTGTGCACCATCAGGGGGAAGTATATGGGAGGATCCTCACACTCCCCTACCCTCCTTCACACCCACACCCTGCTCACCCAAGTGCTGCACTCCCGCTGCCCCACTGGGATGACAGAGAAGCCAAGCAGGTCCCCAGCAACTGCAACAGTGGCAGCAGCAGCCCCATTTGGAAGCTGCATGCTGGCTGAGCTGGGCCCTTTCGCCCATGAGGATGGAAGCAATGCTTGGGGGCAGGGTACAATTAGTTGGTTAGCACCCGTGGGCTGGACAAAATTGCCTGGCAGGCCGGACCCAGCCCATGAGCCATATTTTGCTCACCCCTGGGTTAGACAAAGCCTTGTTTGGGATGATCTACTTGAAGATGGTCTTGCTTTGAGCAGGGGTTTGAACTAGATGACCTTCTGAAGTCTCTTCCAACCCTAATTTTCTGATTTTATCTAAGTCTATGGATATGTGAAGAGGTGGCAAGTTAGGCTGATCCAGTTTTAGGCTGATCCAGTTTTAAAATGCTGGTTTTTAAAATCCAGCACAACCCCTATATGCTAAATGCTGGCACAACCCCTATATGTTCCCCTTCCCTACCACTGGAAATTTTTCTCTTGATGGATTTTTTTCATACTTTCCAAAGCTTGTCTTTCAAAAAAGAGCATTGCTGATATGAAAATGTTAAGAGAATGACACATTTTACTTAATATGATACATATCCAGCCTTAACTGGGAGACTCATTTTGAGACATCACATTTATCTCCTTGGAGGTTGAATCTTGGCCTACTTTGGTGAAATGGAAACTAAGTTAAGCAGAGTGTATGCCCTCTGTGGCAAAATTGTTGTATAGTTACAACCACTAGTTAAGTAAATTTGAGATGGTGTGCCTTGGGGTGCCTTGAGATGCATTTGTGGGTGTTGGGGGATGCCACATGATGTTAGAACTGTTAAAGTATGTAAATATGATTCTGAAGATAAAACCAGAGATTTCCTATAGAAACCCATAACTGTGGCCTTTCTGAGTTCTTTGCAACAGCAAAACTGCTCTATTATTTTTTCTGTAATCATAAAAGAATGAAAACTAAGACCTGGAATTTTCCAACGAGTGCTGCCAGTCTATCAGGTGGGTTTCTTCTGTTAAGCCTTTTTTAAAATGCAGAAGGTGGCAGCTGGTTAAGATGTGAGTTATAGAGTTTGTAAGTCAGCAGGATTCACTTGTCCCCAAACAGTTTGGATCTAATTGGAGACGAATTGACAGGAGCCCATGTTATAATACAAAATAATCTGTGGACTCCTTTTAGGATACATTGACAACATATTCTAGAAACAGTTCCAATTAAATACTTTTAGTTTTCTGTGTGCCAACATGACTTTAATATTTCCTCTTCTGCATAGCAGCTTTTAAATGGTCTATCACCTAAATGAAAAAAAAAATCTCCTCCAATGCATTGTCTTAAAGGAAAAAAATGCTGATGTACTGATGTAATATGTAAACAACATATTTTATGATCACAGGAAAAGAGATATGGAAGAGACTTCGAGAGGTCATTTAGTCCAGCCCTGCTCAAGGCTGGATCATCCCTGACTAAACCATTCTTACCTGTCAGCTCTGTGTTCCTGGGGAACCCTAGCACAGTACCCAGTCTGTCTGACCTATGAAGTGTTACCGTGGAGTAAGGCATCTACACATACATTACTGCGCAGTAACTAATTGGATGTAATGCAGGTATCAAATCTGGAGCATGATGCAGGTATCAAATTTGCACTCAAGTCAGTGTAAATCACCATATTTACAGCACAGTAAATATGCACGTGTAGATGCACCCTTTGAGTTTCAAGTCATTACTGTTTAGGAAAGCTGGCCTCCTATTCTATTTCCCGTTCTTCCATTGTATCAGGATAGCTTGCTCTTGAGTCCTTAAAAGGGCCTTGTTAAACTATAAACATCTCTTCTGGAATACTTTTACCCAGGAGATCCAACCCACCAATTCCCTGAGTTTGCTAAAGTCTGCTTTTCTGTAATTCAGTCTTTTTATTCTGCTCCTCTCCTTCCTTTCTCCCCTTAGGATCTTAAATTCTATCGTGTCATGGTCACTTTCACCCAAGTAACCTTCCACCTTTATATTCTCAACCCTCTTTGTGAACAGCAACTTCCCTCTTTGGGAACAGCAACTCGAGAAGAACTTCCCTGCTACTTGGCCCGTCTGCCATCTGTATCAAAAAGTTATTCTGAATACACTCTGAGAATTTGTTGGGCTGCTTTTGGACTCCTGTGTTTCCGTCCATGCATATGTCCTGATTAAAATCCTCCTCAGTCATGCAATTTGGAAGTTTCCATCAGCTGTTTAGAGAAGGCTTTGTACACCTCTTCCTCCTGGTTTGGTGGCCTAAACCAGATGCCCAGTGTGATATCCCCCCTGCTGCTCTCCCCTATGAGCTTTACACACTGCTGATTGGCTGAGAGGGCTGCAATTCATGCTGTTCTGCCCCTCTCTGCTGATTGATGAAGAGGGGCAGGGCTGAACAACAGGCAGTCTTCTCAGCCAATCAGTGGCAGAGGGAGGAGGGGGTGGCTTCCATCTTGGCTCTCTTTCTGTGTGCCAGGGGCTGTGAGAACTGCGGGCTCCCACTAGGAAGCCATCATTTTATTTCCAGTAAGTTTTTTTCCCCCTGGTGATTCCACTGAAAATCACAGGGAATGCTGATTTTCATGGAAACCTCCTCAAATCATGGTTTCCTCAAAAAAATGAAAAATCACAATTTGAGTAGGTCCCTACCTATATATATTAATTTTTAAAAATCCATGTATTGGTGAATTTAGCATAAATACACCCTACGATAATATAGCCAAGGAATCTGTCAACATCTGTATTTTCTTCCTGATTTTTCTTTAAAAAAATAACCCAAACAAAACTGGAGCTAAAAAGATAAGAAGATAAGATGTGTATGATACTCCCCTGCCCCCATTGCTTTATTGCCCTTTGAATGATTTTATCTTCAAAGTTTTTAGGAATCCATTGTAGTGTCAGAATACAAACTAGGTCCCAAAAAAGCAGATATAACCTAAGACTTGGCTTTTGGTTTTTTAATGGCTAGAATATACAGCTTGTATTCATGACTAGAACAAATAGTCTCACTACATTCAATTTCAATAGGTGCTCAAAAACACAAGTATGGATTGCATAGTTTAATCAGTGTGTGACCAATATCTACAATATTTGAATGTTCTACATATAATATAGTCAATGATTTTTTAAAGTATACTTCAATATCTATTCAGAATTTCAAGATGTATCTTCAGTTCAGGCCTTCCTTAAAAGAAATTAAGATGTTATCGTTAGATTCCATTTAATCTCCTAAAGCAAAAATGTGCTATTGGGGAAACATGAACTAAACTGCTTCTGAATCTGAGAAAATTGTGAGGCATGATCTAAATCACCAGAATACTCTTTTCCTGTAATGCCCAGTACTGCATTATTAGTCTTAATAATTCCATTTTTTGTGTAGAAAATAAATATATGTTGTGATGACTTTTGTATACGACAGGACAGACCTTCAGCTGGTGTAGGCAGACAGAGATACACTAACTTAAAGTCAATATTTATGTACAGTTATGGGCACAATCCCTTTTGCAGGGCTTACTGCAGGCCTACATACTCATGATAGGATGGTGAGGCAAGCTAGTCTTCAAGAAGTTGGGGTAGGGGGTCATTGTTCAATCTGTGTCTTGACTGATTTTTGCTGGAAGCAATATGGAAGGAAGAATGGGGGGCAGATGAACCTGATAATTATTTAAAGGATGTCTGGAACAAATGGAAGAACATTCATTGTGATTCTGTATAACTAAACAAATAATAAGGAATACATACTGTCTGAATGCATGAATTAAGATAAGCCTGCAGTAACGTTCAAGGTCATTGCTCTTTACACTTTAACAAGGCCTTGACAGAGACAACAGCAGAATCCAAGTCATGGCCTACTGCCTTGGGATCTTATTTTTGCAAAATAAACCTACATACCAAACTTTGCAGCAACACATGCAAATTAAATGGTAGGAGCAAAGCAGTGTTTTTTTTCCTCTGCCTGATCTGCTGCTCTACTTTCTGCATCCTACCTTGTGCTCTCTTCCCAATTTCCTGCTTTTTTGTCTGCCACTGTGCTGCCTGTCCCCTCCCTGATCTTCCATGTGCTACACTCAGAGACTGCCCATGTCACTTGTAGCATCCATGCCACAGGTTGGCCACCCCAACCTAAGCCATGCAGAAAGCATTGACAAATACATTGCAGGGATTTTTGGTTGTATAAAAACATATTAAGACCATTATTTTGAGATTTAATGAAGCAATATTTTATGCAAGCATAAGTTAATGTTTGCAAAAGGTGCCTTATCATCCCCACCAGCTCCTAAAACTCTGCAATGCTGACCTTCATTATTCCTCTTAAAGAAAAAAAATGTCAACAGAGATTCCTTGTGTGAAACTGCCAGCAAAATTAGCATTTTGTCAACTTCTGCTATAATCTCCTGAAAGCCAAGCAACTCCTCAAGGAATCTAAGAAAAGATAATTTATTTTAGGGCATCACCACACTTCTATCAAAAAAGAATATTTAACAAGACAGTCTCTCCTGTCTATCCTCAGTGTCTAGAACTTGCGTAGGTGCCTGTAACAAGGTACATGATTTAGGGGCTGGAACTCAGATGCAAAGATTAGAGGGTCATAGCTGACCTACCTGCCTGCCTAGGAGCACTGGGCCAGCTGACAGGGATGATTGGCTGGCTGTAGGAGAAGTAAAAAGCTCCCAGAAAAATGATCCTGGTGAGGGAGGGAAGGTGAGAAGAAAGGAAGTACAGAAGCTCTGTGTTGAAGTCCTTCCCTGGCTAGGAGAAGCAAGGGGTGTGGATTCTGGTGATGTTTTGCTATTGTTTAGTTTGAGGTAAGAAAAGGGAAAGGCTGACTCCTGGGTCTGGCTGAGAGAGTAACAACCTGCTACACCTGGTGGAGAATGTGGCCATTCTAAGTTAACTCCGACAATGAAGACAGGAGCCCTGCTAAAATGGCTGGAGGGGCTGAAGTAGCAACAGGAGCAGCTGTTTCAGCAGCTCCAACTCCAGAAGCAACAGTTGCAGAGGGAACAGCAGCAGCAACTGCAGCAGTTCCAGAGGGAGTAGCAGCAGCAATAACAGGAGTTTCTACAGCATTATTTGGAGTCAAGATGGACCCACACCCAAACTGGTAAATCACCTGATTCCCAGAGGATAGAGGGTGAAGTACTCACCTGGATGGGACCTACAGATGACCTGGAAGACTTTCTTGTAACATCTGAGTGAGTTTCAGAGGTTTATCAGGGGCTATAGGACACGTGTGTTGTGAGGGTGGACCCTCTGTTAACTGAGGGGTTGCAGGGAACTTACTGGGCCCCAGGTAAAAGATTTGACCCAGGATCATTAGACACTTAAAGGTGCTATATTAGATTGGTTGGGTATCACAGAGAAGGCCTATTGCCACAAGTTTCAACAGGACACTTGAGACCCAAATGCATGGCCTCGAGCCATGGCTCAGAAATTAAAGGACTTGTGCATCTTCTAGCTAAACTCTGACACATGCTCAGGTACGGAAATAGTTCAACTCATGGCCCTAGAGCAGTTCTGCACCATCCTCCCAGTAGGAGCCTGGAGGTGGGTGTCAGTTGGCACTGGCCAGCTTGGAAGGAGCTACTCAGAAACCAAAGCACTTCACGGGGGTGGAGTTAAGACTGGCTGGATCTCTTGGAAGGCCAGCAGGTCCCAGGACTGAGTAACCTTGGACTG
>NW_017728964.1:2330814-2336857 GCF_001723915.1 Gavialis gangeticus
TCTTTCTTCAGAATTTGAGAAAAAAGAGAAGGGGGTTCAGTATAGCCCTGGGGCAATTGCGTCTAGGTATACTGAAGTCCTTGTTTGGTAAATGCAAAGGAAACAGGCAGAGTCTCTAAAGAAACCTCTTGTAGGGGTGCTACTTCCTTCTCCTCTGAGACCTCAGCCAGGGAGAGGGTCCTTGATGGCCCCCCTGAGGAAGATAGCTACATGGGGTATTCCCACAGCCCAAGAGGAGGAAGGGATTCTCTGATAACATATTTGCAATACAGGCAGAAGCACCATTGATATCAGGACTGCCCTCAGAGGGAATGTGGTTATGCCTATGCTTATGTCTCAGAGGCATCATGGGAGAGCCTAGACCAGAAGGGATACGTGGTCCCAGTTAATATATGGGATGCCAATGTTGTAGGGCTCATAGGCTCCAGCTTTACCCAAACCTTTGTCCATGAGCAATTTGTGAACCTGGCAGACATCCTGATAAATCAGGGGAGTGGGTCAAAATAGTTTCATAGTTTCATAGATTTAGGGTCGGAAGGGACCTAGTAGATCTTCTAGCCCGACCCCCCGCCAGGGCGGGAGAACAACAAAACCCCAAAACAAGAAACGGGACTCAAATGAGTCCAGCCAGGTAGGCATCCAGCCTCTTCTTAAAGACCCCCAGGGTAGGGGCCAGCACCACTTCCCTTGGAAGTTGGTTCCAGCTCCTAGCCGCCCTAACTGTGAAGTAGTTTTTGCGGATGTCCAATCTATACCTCCTCTCCATCAACTTGTGCCCATTACTCCTTGTTATGCCAGCGGGCGCTAGGGGAAACAGCGTCTCCCCCAAACCCTTCTGGTCCCCCCTAGTGAGTTTATAGACGGTCACCAGGTCCCCCCTCAGCCTTCTCTTGTGGAGGCTGAATAGGTTCAGGTCCCGCAGTCTCTCACTGTAGGGTCTGCCCTGTTGTCCCCGGATCATGCGGGTGGCCCTCCTCTGGACCCTCTCCATGTTGTCCACATCCCTCTTGAAATGGGGCGCACAGAACTGGACACAATACTCCAGCTGTGGCCTGACCAGCGTCGCGTAGAGGGGGAGGATCACCTCCTTGGCTCTACTCGAGATGCACCTGTGGATGCACGACAAGGTCCGGTTAGCCCTGCCAACCATGACCTCGCATTGTCGGCCCATGTTCATCTTGGAGTCAATAATGACTCCAAGATCTCTTTCTGCCTCCGTGCTCTCGAGTAGGGAGTTCCCCATTGTGTAAGTGTGCTGCTGGTTCCTACTGCCCAAGTGCAGCACCCTGCACTTGTCCGTATTGAAACGCATCCTGTTCCTGTTAGCCCACCCCTGTAACCTATCCAGATCCCTCTGCAATCTCTCACTCCCTGCTAGCGTGCTCACCTCCCCCCAAATTTTGGTGTCATCAGCGAATTTAAACAGGTTACTTTCCACCCCATCATCCAGATCGCTGATGAAGAAATTGAACAGCGCAGGCCCCAGGACCGAGCCCTGGGGGACTCCGCTACCCACCTCCCCCCAGGTCGAGTATGACCCATCCACCACCACCCTCTGAGTGCGACCCCTCAGCCAATCTGCAATCCATCTGACTGTGTAGGCATCTATGCCACAGTCGCCTAGTTTTTTAACTAGGATGGGGTGAGAGACGGTGTCAAAGGCCTTGCTGAAGTCCAGAAAGACTACATCCACCGCGACACCTGCATCCATGGCCTTTGTGACCTGATCGTAGAAGGCAATCAGGTTGGTCTGACATGATCTCCCCCTAATAAATCCATGCTGATTGCCCCTGAGCATCATTTCTGATGCCGGCCCATCACAAATGTGCTCCTTGATGATCTTCTCAAAGAGTTTCCCCAGGATTGAGGTAAGACTGACGGGCCTATAGTTGCCCGGGTCCTCCCTCTTCCCCTTCTTGAAGATGGGGACCACATTTGCTACCTTCCAATCATCTGGCACCTGGCCCAAGCACCACGATCGCTCATAGAGCCGTGCCAGGGGCCCTGCAATAACCCCAGCTAGCTCCCTCAACACCCTGGGGTGGAGAGCATCCGGACCCGCTGACTTGAACGTGTCCAGCCCCTCCAGAAGCTCTCTAACCCGGTCCTCCCCAACCTGAGGTCTGAAGGCGATCCCCTCGAGTCCGGCTTCTATCACAGCAGGGAAGTCCCGGTCCCTGCACAAGAAAACGGAGGTGAAGAATTGGTTAAAGAGGTCCGCTTTCTCCTCTGACGCAACCACCAGATTGCCCAGCGTATCCTGCAGGGGTCCCACATTACCCGGCGCCTTCTTCATCCTCCCAATATATTTGAAAAAGGACTTTTTGTTATCCTTAATCTTGGACGCTAATCCAAGCTCTATGTCCGCCTTGGCCTTCCTAACAGCTCGCCTACAGGCCCGAGCAGAGGAGGTATACTCCTCTTTGGAGATTTCACCCCCCTTCCACCGGGCGTACGCCGCCTTTTTGGCAAGCAGGCAGTCCCGGACGCCCTGCAGGCCAGATCCAGCCAATGGAGGGACTTTGTCTGGCCTGAGGAGGGTCTCTCATTCTCACCTGGCCCAGGTGCCATCCAGCCCATGGCACATCCTGCCGCTCCCTGGGCATACTGCAGGACTGGGTCGGCTCAGCAGTTGGACTGCCTTTCTAGGCAGCACAGGTGGTGACAGCTCCTTACAGCTGCCACTGCCTTGGCCCTGGTGGGGATCCTCGTGCAGAACCCTAACCCGAGCCCAGCCCACACCCACTCCAGACTTGCCTGCCCATGCTGAGCAGGGGCAGCAGCCGTGGAAGTTGGGCAGAAGCTGCTTCTCAGCACTGGGTAAAAACAGCCCCTCCCCTTCACCACTGTCAGGCCCTTTTTGCTGCAGCTGCCCAGAGCCCACACCTGGGCTTCTGTGCAGCTCCTCCACACTGCCATAACTGCCCTCCTGGATGGCCTGGAGGTGGCAGTAATGGTGGCAGAGAGGAGTCACAAGATATCCTGGATGCAGGCTCTGGGTAGCTGCAGCAAGAAAGGCCCAGCATTGGTGAGAGGGAGTTTCCACTTTTCCCCGATGCTGAGCAGCAGCTTTGGCCTAGCTGCTGCCACTGCTCAGCATGGGTGGGTGGTCTGGAGCAGGCACAGAGCAGGCCAGGCTGGGGCTGTGTGTGAGGGTCCCAGCTGCTCTGCTGTGCTCTGCTCTGGCTGGGGCAAGTCCAGAGTGGCTGTGGGATGGACTGGAGTCATGGCTGGGGTTGTGAGCTGTTGGCTGTGGCAGGGAGGAGCCACAAGGCGTGCAGGCTCCGGGCTGTTGTGGGGTGAGGTGCAGGGTAGTGCTGACTGGCTTAGGGAGGCATGCGGGCATGTGTTTGTGCATGCGTATGTGTGTGGCTACCATGAACACCCCACCATACGTGCACACCTTCCCCCACAAACTGTGGTCTCTGAGCTATTGGAGAGATTCTCTCAGATGGGCTTTCTCTGAAAGATTTTGACTGTCCTGGTCTAGTCTTCATATCCTGGTTATTTCAAAAAGTTTAAAGATCCATTCTGTAAATACTTCAATGTACCATTCCCAAACAGATGAATTAGTCAAAAGATTTAATTGGACACTGAAGAGCCTCAGAATTGGGACCAGTTATTGCCATACTTATTGTTCACCATTTGAGAAGTTGAAGTTGAGTCCTCCATAGGCCTTTTGCCTTTTGAATTATTTTATGGAAGGCAGCCCCATAATGTGCTAGATCTCTCACAAGAATCCTGGCAAGCCCAGGGGACAACAGCACAGGACATAGTCCAATATATTCTGAAGTTATGGGAAAGATTAGACCTGGTAGATGCCCTTGCAAAAGAAAATCTCAGGCCTACGCAGCTTGCACAACAACAGCAGTATAATAATAATGTCCAGTTTCAGATTTATCAGCCAGGGGATACAGATAAAAAACAGACCTTATGATGAGAGGCTGAGAGCCATGGGACTCTTCAACCTGGAAAAGCGCAGGCTCAGGGGTGATCTGATGGTTGCCTATAAGTTTATAAGGGGTACTCACCAGGATCTGGGGGAATGTTTGTTCACCAGAGCACCCCAAGGGATGACAAGGTTGAATGGTCACAAACTCCTCCATGACCATTTCAGGCTGGACATAAGGAAGAACTTCTTTACTGTCCAAGTCCCCAAGGTTTGGAATAGACTGCCACTGGAGGTGGTTCAAGCACCTACTTTGAATGCCTTCAAGAGACATTTGGATGTTTATCTTGCTGGAATCCTATGATCTGTGCTGACTTCCTGCCCCTGGGGCAGGGAGCTGGACTCAATGATCCTCTGGGGTCCCTTCCAGCCCTAGTATTTATGAAATCTATGAAATCTATTACTATTCCCCTCCTCCGAGAGCAAATTGCTGTCTAAATGAAAAGGCCCTTTTGAGGTGTAGTAGAGTGTAGGCCAGGAAAATTAGGCAGTTTGCTTGGAAGGAAAACAGTGGTGTTTGCAGCTATATCATGTCAACCTGCTGAATCCCTGGAGGGCCCAAGAAGCCTGCATGTCTCAATGTGTTTACTAGAAGCTGGCCTGGGGATTCTAGATCCCCCACCAGATCCTACGGCTTGCTTCATGCAAGGGGAGGCTTTGATCTGCAACTCAATAGACTGAAGTAAAAGGCCTACTTGAGGATTTTAGAGAGATGATTATGTATATTCTGGGCAGAACTGCACTGATCAAACACCAGATTAACCTGGGCTGTGAAATTCAGAAGGGATACTCAAGAATTCCAGCGTGGCTGAGGAAAATGGTAAAACAAGAGATTAAGAAGATGCTGGACCTAGTGGTGATAGAGGAATCTCCCAGTGAGTGGAGTAGCCCAGAGTCTGATCACACCATCCAGGTGGTGCCAAACCCTAATCACACCATCCAGTTTGGCTTTCATTTTCATAAAGTCAACACAGTTTCAAAGTGTGAGAGTAGATGAAATAGTGGAAGGAATAAGCAATGCAAAATATATAACTGCCTCGGACTTAACCAAAGGTATTGGAAAATACCTCTGGAGCCAGCACCCCAAGAAATCACAGCCTTTGCAACCCCCTGGGGACTCTACCACTTTCAAAATCCATAATTTGGCCTCCACAGGGCCCCTGAGACCTTCCAACATGTAATGGACAAAATAGTCTGCCCACACCAGACATATGCAGCAGCCTATCTGGATGATGTAGTAATATTTGCCAACATGTGGGCAGAATACCTCCAGCATGTGAGAGAGGCACTTTGGTTGATACAAGCAGCTGGCCTCATGGCCAACCCTGCTAAATGTCACCTGGGATGCATGGAGACTAGATATCTAGGGTATATACCGGGCAAGAAAAAGATCAGGCTCCTACTGGACAAAGTAATGGCCCTGGTGGAATCTCCAGTGCCAGCAACCAAACAGCAGGTGAAAGCATTTTTGAGATTAGTGAGCTATTATTGGCAATCCATCCCACACTTCGCTGCCATCATGGCCCCACTAGCTGGCATGCACCTCAAAGGATCCAGTGGTCACCCAACTGTGAGGCAGCATTTGGGACAGTAAAAAAAAGTTATTATGCAGTGTGCTAGTCCTGTGCAGCCCCAATTTAACAAAGGAGTTCATATTACAGACAGATACCTTGGAGTGAAGCTTGGGGGCTGCTCTCTTCCAAGAGGTTGAAAATAGAGAACACCCCATCCTGTATCTCAGCAGGAATCTCTTCCTCTGGGAACAGAAATATGTGGTGATAGAGAAGGAGTGTTTAGCAATTATGTGGGCAGTTGCGACCCTCTGTTATTACTTCTTAGGGGCCCATTTTCTTTTGGTAACTGATCATGCCCCTTTAACATGGCTTCATGCTATGCAGAAGGCCAACCCCCTGTCCCCTCAGTCTTTTGACTTTTAAATAAGCCACCATCCAAGCACTGCACATGCAAATTCAAACTACTACTGAGAGGGAGGAGGATGGGTTAAAAATGGAAGAGTCTATCCTGGGTTCCACTCATGGGAGGGGGTGCGTATTTCAAGATACATGGCTCAGAGACTAGAGCCCAGCTGTGGGG
>NW_017728964.1:2337040-2340040 GCF_001723915.1 Gavialis gangeticus
GGGCAGTAATAGCCTGCCTGCCTAAGAGTGCTGGGCCCGCTGGCAGGGATGACTGGCTGGCCCTGGAGGGAGTTAAAAGCTCCCAGAAAGGAATTTAGGCACTATGACATTGAAAATTATAAAACCTAACTTTTAGGCTTCCAGGCCCCAAATATAATCCAGCACTTTGTATTAGATATCTAGACCCCCTATACAGTGCAGAGGGCTGTCTCAGAATGGGATCCATAAATTAGAGCAGGCTAACTAGAAAGCTGCCTAGAGATAGATAGCTGAAGCACTCAATGCAGCATCTCATAACATCATACTAGAATATTAAACAGTGATGTCACATGGGCTGAATAATAAAGCAGGGGCTATAACAAGTGTCAGATTAAATAGCAACAGATAAAGTTTATGTGTATGGATGTAAAATGTGTGTGTATGGATGCATACAAGAGCATTCTTGTGTGTGTAGTGGTGGTCTATGTATATTATGTTAGATCATGTTGTATACAGGTTTCCCTCGCTTTTTGTGGTACATGCATTCCCAGAAAACTGTGCATAACTCGAATGTGCATAAAGGGAACCCAGTTCATAAGGTAACAAATAGGCATATGTTCCCATGGCAGTGAGGGAGGGTGGGAGTGAGGCAGGGGCAGGGAAGGGTTGGGGGGAGGGCTGCAGTGCAGCCCAGTGGCTGTAGGCAGGTGACGTCAGTTGCTCCCAGGGTTGCAGCAGGGAACAAAATGGAGGGAACTGTCAGTGCATGTGGGGCATGACTCTTGCTGCTATGTGCACCCTGGGAGGGCTGTGGGCTGGGGGGCTCTGCTAGATTCTTCTCAGGGGGTGCATGCCCCTGGACGTGCACGTGGGGCAAGAGCAGGCTGCCACTGTGGCCTGGAGTTGGCAGCAGTACCAGGCTCTTCTTGGTGCTCAGGGCAGATGGCAGCAGCTCTGGGAGGGCAGGTTGGGGGCTGCCAACTCCCACCCTGAGCACCAGAAAGAGCCCAGTGCTGTCACCAGTCCCAGTCCACAGCAGCAGCCTGCTCTCAACCAACTTGCAGATCCGTGGGCACATGCCCCCAGGGAAGAGCCAGGTGCAGCCCCCAAGCCTGCAACTTTTCTGGGGTGCATGTAGCACCAAGTGCCATGCCCCTGGCCCCATGCCCCACACCCACTGACAGTTCCCTCCACTTTGCTTCCTGCTGAAGCCCCGGGAGCAGCCAATGCCACCTGCCTGCAGCTTCTGAGCTGTGCCACAGCCCTCCCCCTGCCTCTTCCCCTACAGACTTACCTCACATATAATGAATTTTCCTCGCATATATCGAAATTTTGGGTGTAAAAAGAGTAATCACATAAGACCAAATTCGCATATACAGAACCCATATAAAGCAAGGGAAACCTGTATTGTTAAACTACAACATCCCATTAATTAAATTTGCAGAAGAAAATAATCTAGGAGGTGATACAAAAGCCCTATTGAGGAAAACAGAAAAATAATAATAAAAGAGCTAGGGATTTTAGAAATATGGGCAGGAAATAACACAAATGATAGTCTCCAAGCTGCTTTTGACACAGCTTATATTGGCCATTTACTGGAGAGTCCAATAGGAACTGTAAATGGAGAGACGATGTTTTGAGTATCTTACCCCAGGCATGATGTACCATAGTATTGTGTCAACATGGGTAGATGCGTTAAAGGGAGCAGTCACACACTTAAAATTAGGCACACGCTTAAGTATCTTGGGAAGCTTATTCTAAGAGTGAGACCCAGACAGAGTCCTTAGGTAGCCCCCATACAGGCTTAATAATGTGCAAAATGGGTGCCTAGCTCCATGGAGGTGAGCCACAGAAACACAGAATTGTTTCAGAGTTAATGTGGATTCGGGCATCTAGCTTGTGGTGCCTGGTTATTTCTGTTTTTTGCCCAATGACTGTCTAATGTAAAATGCTTAAACATCCCAAGATGAAGAATCCAGCACTGTCCTCCAAAATGAGTGTTCTAACCCCTACACTACAGTCAAATTCCCTCTTGCTTTCTCTTCTTCTGGACTCATGACTTGGACTTGTAGTTTGCTAGTTATCAAGCTTCAGCAAGAGGGATGGAAGGTGCCCTCCCTAAACTATTCTATGTCATGCCTCATTCTATGAGGTTAGGGCACTCTCCTGAAGGTGAGAGAAATGGATTTGAATCTATTTGGGTTGAAACACTAGGGCCAGAAACAAGGTTTCCCACTTCCTGAGTAAGTTCTCTAACCATTATGCTAGTCTATTCAAGTTGGGCACAGGTTATTCTTGCACTGCCTTTGTCTATGGTTTTGAATGAGAAAAAGTGACTCTGGCTGTAATGTTTTGTAACAAAATCAATGCTCTTGATGTGTTTTAGGTGTGCTCTAAGTATGGCTACTGGACTAGGACTTCTGGAAACCTACACACTTTTTTGGTTCATTTTTGTATTGTGACAGAATTAATGGAGGTACATAAAACCTAGCATATCAGACCTTGACATGTATGTGTAGAAACCTAAGGTTAAATGACTCAAAATTTGAGGAGCAAAGTGTCAGTGCTGAATGAATGTAAGTACCTGGGGTCTTGCCCCTTCCCTCAGTGTGAAATGAATTGCCACATCTTTAATTGGGAAGGATTTTTATACTACAGTCAAACTGATGTGGACTGTGGAAGCTTTGGCCTTCCTCTATGGTAGGGGTCATGGCCCTCTTCTTTGGATCTCTTAGGTGCATTTTAACAACAATTACAGAAGCAGCATAGCCCTAATTCCCCTGCTTTACCTGTTGCGGTTTAGGGGACGCATGGTGGTTTCGGGTAATAAAGCTTGTTGTAGTTATGTGACAGGATTGCTTGTGTGGTTTTAGGAATACTGGAGCCAAGCACTTTGTGGGATGGTTTGTATAGGGATGATCTTCCAGTGAGTATGGGGATTGACTAGATGACCTTTTGAGGTCCCTTCCAGCCCTTCTTTTTTATGATTCTATGACCAAGAGATTTGTGTCTGTTAGACTT
>NW_017728964.1:2345040-2376099 GCF_001723915.1 Gavialis gangeticus
TTTCCTTTTTCTTCTTTACCGAAGCCCTTCAGATATTTGAAGACTATTATAATGCCCCCTCTTAGTAGCCTTTTCTGCCAATTGAAATATTTTAACCGGTCTTCACATGGCTTGCCTCCCAAGCTTTTAATCATTTTTGTTGTTCACCTCTAGACCGTCTCTAACCTCACAACTTTTAAAAAAATGTGGAGCCCAAAATAGCACAGACTCTAGATAAGACTTAATGTGCAGTGAGTAAAAGGGAACTATCACATCCTGTGTCTTGAGCCTAATGTCCCTACTAATGCAGCCCAAAATGGCATTAACTTTTTTTACAATTGCAGTACACTATAGATTCATATTGAGTCTGTGATTCACCAGAACTCCTAGATATTTTTCCATAGCGCTGCCGTCAATCCAGTTTTCATCATTTTGATGTGGGCATTTGGTTATTTTTCCTGAGGTGTAGCACCTTGTATTTGTCAGCATTGAACATCATTCTGTTGGCTCTATCATAGCTTTCTAATTTATCAAAATCTTTTTGAACTGCCTTTCTGCCCTCCTGCTTTGAGATCCCTATTGCCAGTTCTGTCAGTACCCTGGGGTGAGGTTTGTCAGTACCCTGGAATGAATTTCATCAAGTCCTGGTATGAGGGTAATAGAATCCAGGCCTCATATTGTCTAAGTAATCTAACCACTCAGATCTTGGGGCTAATACATAGAAGAGTTGAGTTTCTCTTTGATTTTTCTTGAACATATGCTTAGGAATACATGTTCATGCCAAAATCAGCACATAACCTACTCTGTATGTACATTTACATGTTTGCTGTGAAGAGATAAAATCTCAATACATGAGTAGGTGCCAAAAAACCACTTATGTGGCTAAAAAAGTGTCATTTAGGTGCACAAAGGGAAATGGAATTCTGTTCCTAATAGATTTTGTGGTCATTGGAGCAGGGGTATTTTAAGGAGCTTTTTTTGGACTTAGGTGTCTAAATTCCCTGTGCTGGCACTAATGTACAGTTCATATACAATATCATGGACAAACCCATTTGCTTTGTGATTCTAGTAACACAGAAAAGTAGCATAACTGGCAGTGTAAATTCAGGCTGTTCAATTGGGAGCTCACCGACCACTCAGAAATTGAATAGCCTTGGTGTAAATCTTTTTGAGAAGTAATTCCTAGGTGTATGAGAAGCATGAGAGCAGACTGTGCAGCTGGAGCATGAAGACCAAGTCAGCAACCTGCTTTTTACTGAGCAGCCTGGGACCCTACTGAGTCAAAGCAAATGTCTTTGTCATACAGACTTGTCTTCGTAATGAAGTAATCATTGACAACCAGGGGCATGTGTTAGGAAATAGCGGGGAATTTCAATACAATATCATTCTGTGCCTAAATTCAATGCATAATTTACAGCACAGACTATGTATATCTTTCTCCGGTTGCCTCTTACAGGAGCCTCTTCTGGCTTTTTGCTTTAAACAGGTTCTCTGACAAAAGAGGACCTTCATTTGTCATGTACAAGAGGATTTTATACTCAAGGTAACTTTAAAAATCTTTCCAACTAGAACAGGAATAGATTTTTCATGCAGTTTCCACTTTACCCAGCTAATGTAACACATGAAAAAATGATCCAGGAATCTGCAGCTTTAAGGAAAATTATGAAGAATTCTGAATTTATGACACCCTGTAGGATACCTATTTGTACTGCTAATCATGTAACTTACCAAATAATAAATATATTCAACTAAAATATATTCAACATACAAAATATGTATGTGTATATAAGGTCGTGATATTGGACCAAGATATGAATGAACCCAGGTGGTGTGTCTGAATGAAGCAAAATGTCTACTTGCATAAAATTATGTCATAATCACTCACCCACAGAAGTCTGCAAAGATACTAGCAAATTCTCTTGCAATGTTGCTCCAAATCTCTGGGCTTCCCTAAATGATACTAGTAACAGCAAACCATATTTATTAAGTGCTTAGCATTGGAATTCTAGGCTCCTTATATAAAAGCAATAATAAATCCCTATAAATCTCATTAAAAGATTAACTTCATATCACAAGCTTAAAGTGGTTAGAATACTGTCAATGCTGAGCTGCCCGTATGAGAAAGAGTTAAGAACCCCCCCAAAATTCTTCTAAAAACCATATTGTAGAAAACCCCTTGGTACCTTGTTGAACAAGCTTTTACAAACTTAAGAGCAATAGCAGTAATTTGAATATGCTACTCTGCAAATCTGAAATAAGAATTATGCTCAAAATCAGGGCACAGCAAGCCCTGCCATTCTCAGCTCCAGTTAAATACAGTAGTCTGGGGAACTGAGACAGCATAGAAGAGATGGTTAGGGGAATGAAGGAACATAAGAGGAAAAAATACCAGTCATAATCTCCCCCTACTCAAAAGTGTTGAAAGTCCAAAAAAGAATTAAAATACATCAGCCCCAAAGCCTTCTGAGTGTGGAAGAACGATTACTATTAGGGACCACATTATACCGTATTTACCCACATCCAAGACAACTTTGAATTTAAGATGACTCCCTCATTAATTAGACTCTATATATGGACAATTATAATTTTTTTGTAATCTTCCTTGTATAGAATCTAATTAGTGAAAGGTCATCTTAAATTTGTCCTTCCAGCATGCTACTGTGCCAAGGAAAGCAGTGGGGGGGGGCCTTCCCCCTGTCACCCCTGCTTACTCCCCCATCATACACCCATACTCCCCACAGCTGCATATCCCCTCCCCTGCCAAACAAACCATTCCAAGCTGGGAAAGGCAGCTCAGCTTTGGCTTCAGCCTGGAGCTAGGGGCCAAAATCTGAAGCTAAGCTACTGCTTGCATTGGGCAGGTACTTGAATCCAAGATAAGACTTTTGTTCCCCCCATGCTGCTTGAGCTGGGGGTGTCTTGCATTCAAATAAATCCAGTACAGGTTTCCCATGATTTATGCTGGTTCTGTATGTGAAAATTCCCTCTTATGCAATGACCCTTTTTACACCAAAAATGTGTTATATGTGAGGTAAATTCACTCTTATGGGTGTGGTGGAAGCCCACAGTCAGCTAATTTGTACGGTGCATTGTGGGAGTGATGTGCACCAAAATATAGTCTCCTGTGTAGATCTGTGCTCCTCGCTTGTTGTCTGCAATGTGTTTCTGTAGTTGCCATCCCCATTATGATAGTGCCCTGTGCTTGTGTGTACTGTCTGCTATTGGTAAGTACTAAAATTGTCTTGTAAAAGTGGTAGAAATGGCTCTGGGGATCCATACAGTTGAGGTCTTGAAACATATCCCTATTTGTTACATTGTAAAGTGGATTCCCTTTATGCAAATTTGAGTTATGCACCATTTTCCATGAACACATGTTCAGCAGAAAGCAAAGAAAACTTGTATGTAAAGTGGTTCTGGCCATGATCTGAGAAACACAAAATCTCCCTATTAGAGGAGGAGGAAAAGGAAGAGGAAGAGGAAGAATATGTCATGGAAGACATTTCTATTAAAAATGTCCCAGTTGACCTCACAGGAAAGTCTTTTAGGTCCTGTCTACATACAAAAGTAGGACTGTTTGGATAATGTTGGTAGTCTCCCTGCAGACATATAAATATAGTCAAGCTTATAATTGTATAACTTATTTTTGTACAGGAAGGAGAATATGCTATATTGAGATAAAAGCAGTTTTATGCCAGTTTTAGTGTGGTAGGGTACTGATATTACTCTATCCTTTAGCTCTTTAATTAGCATAGCTATACCAGTGCAAAACTGTGTGTAAGCTGACGCTGATTCATCGCCAAAGCATTAGCAGTTTGACAGGTGATGTAAACAAAACATCCTTTGTTTTGACTAATCAAAAAACAGCCATGACTTGTTAGCTTCTAGAAAACAAGTATTTTCCACATAAGCCATGAAACCACTGCACTGCCAATGACACATAACTGGTGGTCCTAAAAGCCCCAATACACTATTTACAGAACTCATCATTGCTTCATAACCCGCTGTTACCACTGGTAATGACCAACCTGCCAGAGTGTCAACCACTTGCATCTTTACCTCAGGCTGTTCAAAATACATTCCTCAGAGATTATTCCTATACTGTAAATAGCATATGGATAAGGAGAATTACTGCCCCTGTTGCGAAAGGCTTTCTAAACCAACAGGAAAACAGCATGCATAATTATGTTATAAAAATATTCCTTCTGTTCAAGAATGACTTACAATGATGGGAATGTCAGTGTGACCTGCCAGGACTGGCAGCAAACTTTGGCTCCTGAAGAAGTTCACTATTTAGAACTGACCTCTGAAAAAGGTATAGAGGCAAATAACCCCCTCTTTCTTCACTACTTCCCTCTTCCCCTGTCCACCCTCAGCCTCCCACACATATTCGGGAAGCCAGCAGGTTGTGTTGACCTTTGACACTGGGGGGAAAACAAACAAAGCTGCCCATTCATGGAAGGAAGATACTGAGACACAACAGTGGTCAGAATTCCCCTGTATGCATCCCCTTCAAATCAAAAATCATTTTTCTTCTTCAGCCTGTTGGTTATTGTCCTTAGGTTTCAGTAATATTTGAGATGCTGATGGATGGTCCCAGAAGATGTTTTTTTCCCTGACATGCATATTTCAGCATCAGTAAATGAAAGCAGCACATTTTATTTGCAATATATACAGGCCAATCTCAAGTCCCTTCTCTCCCATTGCTTTTCTTGAGCTGAGGAGTTTTCTCACTCTCTACATGGATGGAATTAGGTGCTGGAAAAGCAGTGTGCTATGTTAGTCATCACATTGTAGAGTGAGTGATTGGCATGAGGCACACAGTTATGTTAATCACTGTTTTCTTTGTGAAATGTTTGTGGACAGGTTATGATTTTTTCAGATTTATTTACAAAGTTCATGAAGTGATCTGCTACAGACATTTACACTTCACTACTGTTCCTTTCCACCTGAGAAAGCAAAGAATCCTGTTCAAGTGCCCAAATATTAGTTGGAGAAAAGCTATGTGACAACTGTTTGCAGTTGGAGGAGGCCCTCCCACTTTTTGGTCCAGAAGCCAAGAGTGGTTATGATACTCCCAGTAAATAGGAGCCCCAGGTTTGAGCCACCCTCAGCCAGAGAGGGTTTGAACACTTTTCTCTTGGACCTTAGCAATATCACCTAACCATTAGACCATGAGTTAGGCAAGGCCAAGAACACCTTCCAGATCAGTAGAAGCTGGCTGACTGTGTAGCCAGATATGGGGGCTCAAAAGGCTTCCCTGTTTTTTGGCCCCTGCTCCATGCTGCATTAGTCTTTGGATAAAATATATAAGTAGCACTGGGGGCAGAAAGCAGAAGAACCCAGAGTTCCCCTCCTCCACCCCAACCCCCAACACTCTTTCAAAAGAGAACCCAGCTCACTGAATTACAGAGCAAAACTCCCTGAACTGTATTCTCCTTCTGGGCCCATCCACCTTCCTCACTTGGCTGACACTTGGGCCAATTTCATGAAGCAAAAACTCTAGACAATGCTTAACAACTGCTGAAGTAGGAGACTTAAGTTCAAATCCTCCTACCCAGCTAGAAGCCTAGAACCTGAGTCTTTAACTTCCTAGGGAAGTGACCTAACTACTAGGTATGGCCTAAGGCATGGGAGGGTTACCTCTGTCAAATGGTTCCTAGTCAAGGATTTTCTGCAAGTAAAGTTTTGGGAATTTAAAGAGGATTCTGTACTTTTCCAGGTGGAATAAAGTTGCAAAGGTATGAAAATAGCCATAGCCTTTTGCGTGTTTGCGGAAAGATGTCTAGTTGTTTGGGTAGGAATATTTAAAATATACATGTGGCATTTATCGCTACTTTAACTAACTTTAGGAGGCTAAGTAGCATTTAGATGCCTAAAGATAAGTTGAATTTTGGTCATAGTATCTGGATTAGAAACCTTAAACTACTTCAGATATCCCATAGTCTTTTATGATGGAACCAAAATTTATCTGGGGAACAACATTATCCAAAAATCTGGAGTTAGGGTTCTCTCCCACCTCCTATATAAATTACCAGAAGATGCTATCCTTGAGACTGGAAGCCTTTGTTCACAGAAAAAGATACTAAAGGCAAACTTCTTTTGCTCTAGTCCTACTAACCTTCAGCTAGACAGAGGACCCTTAGGAACAAGATAGATGTTCATTATTAATGAGAAATAATATTGTCAATTGAAAAGGTGGTTTTGGTGATTTGGATTTCCATTAAATATCTCGACTAAGAGCATGAGACCATGTCAACAAGTCATCTGATCATCCATCAGTTTGGATGGGTTAGAAACAATCCTACGATCCTGACTTGAGCAGGAAGTTGGATTAGATGACATTCAGAGGTTCCTTCCAGCCCTTATAATTCTATGAACTACTGATATCAGGCAACACTAATCTGAGCCAGATTTGAAAGCACAATAAAATATGTTCTATCCTGTTACTAAACTTTGGCATCATCGAGTCCTATGGGATTACAGTATTGATAAATATGACTATTTGTCCAAACCAGGTAGAGAAAATGACTTTTTTCATAAAGATATATCCTAGTTATGAGCTGGAAGAACAGGTTTGAGGGCTAAAATGACATGAGTTGTATGAATGGGTGGCTTCAGCTTGCAAGTATTACCATTTGCTGATTATAAAAGCTGTTTTAAAGTTATTTGGAGCGCCTCTGAAAGCAACGTTATAAGCACACACTGGGCACATCTACATGAGACATGGTACTGCACGGTTGCACAGTTGCTGTGTAGTAAAAATCCTTAATTTTGATTAAATTTGCTACCTGCCCATTATGGGACAGGGACATCTAAGCAAGGGTGGTTCCTTGCCCTCCATCAATGCCGACCTTGTGAAGGAACAGCTTGAGAGGCTGGACACCTTCAAGTCAGCCGGCCCTGACAATTTACACCCGAGGGTACTCAAGGAGCTGGCTAGCATCATAGCACAGCCCCTGGCATGGATCTTCGAGAGTTCCTGGTGCTCTGGTGAAGTGCCCGATGATTGGAAGAAGGCCAATGTGGTGCCTATCTTCAAGAAAAGGAGGAAAGTGGATCTGGCAAACTACCGGCCCATCAGCCTGACCTCTATCCTGGGGAAGGTCTTAGCAAAAATCGTCAAGGAGGCCATCCTTAATGGGCTGGCCGATGGCAACACCCTGAGGGACAGCCAGCACAGGTTTGTTGCGGGTAGGTCATGCTTGACCAATCTCATTTCCTTTTACGACCAGGTGACTTATCACCTGGACAAAGGGGAAGAGATTGATGTCATATATCTTAACTTTAAAAAAGCCTTTGAACTGCTATCCCATGATCACCTTTTGGCAAAACTGGCCAACTGCAGCCTTGGGTCCACCACAACCCACTGGTTGGGGAATTGGCTCTGGGGTTGGATCCAGAGGGTGGTGGTTGACAGAAGTCAATCGTAATAGTGCCCTGTGACCAGTGGGGTCCCTCAAGGCTCTGTCCTTGGACGTATTTTGTTCAACATCTTCATTTATGATGTGGACATTGGAGTCAAAAGTGGACTGGCTGATGATACCAAACTTTGGGGTAAAGCATCCACACCTGAGGACAGGGCGATCATCCAGGCTGACCTTGACAGGCTCAATAAATCAGCGGACAATAACCTGATGATGTTTAACACCGAAAAATGCAAGTTTCTCCGCCTTGGGAGGAAAAACCTGCAGCATGTCTATAGGCTCGGCAGTGCTACACTGATTAGCACTACAGATGAGAGGGACTTGGGGGTCAGGATTGACCACAAGATGAACATGAGCCTGCAGTGTGATGGTGCAGCCAGTAAAGTGAGCAAAATGCTGGCTTGCATCCATAGATGCTTCTCAAGCAAATCCCGGGACTTCATTCTCCCATTGTACTTGGCCTTGGTGAGGCCGCAGCTGGAGTATTGCATCCTGATGGCTACGTATACATTTATAAGGGGTGTTCACCAAGACCTGGGAGACCGTTTGTTCACCAAAGCGCCGAAAGGGATGACAAGGTTGAATGGTTATAAACTCCTGTAAGGCCGTTTCAGGCTGGACATAAGGAAGAACTTCTTTACTGTCCGAGCCCCCAAGGTCTGGAATGGCCTGCCACTGGAGGTGGTTCAAGCACCTACTTTGAATGCCTTCAAGAGAAACCTGGATGTTTTTCTTGCTGGGATCCAATGACCCCAGCTGACTTCCTGCCCCTGGGGCAGGGAGCTGGACTCGATGATCTTTTGAGGTCCCTTCCAGCCCTAATGTCTATGAAATCTATGAAAACCATGGGCTGGGTGGTAGTACAGCAGAGTGGTAGGCCTACAGGAGGATGGGGGGCGGGAACAGCAGGGTCTAGAGCCATGGCAGGAGGTGCTGCCAGGAGCCTGGCTTGTCCAACCCTGGTGAAAGGGCAGGGGAGACAGGCTGCCTGCATCCAGGACCCAGTGGTTTGCCAGCCCCAAGGGTGTGTGTGGAGATGGGGGGCTTGGTAGTGGCTGTGTGGGCCTGGGGCTTCCCACCTGACTTACCATGGTCCCTGGGCACCTATGCACAGGTGACCCCCAATCTAAGGCCGGGCAGTGCATGGCCCCTGGTGCAGAGCATCTTATCTCTGAAATGTTGCAAACTTTAACAAAAGGCTTCTATCTCCTGGCTCTGCAGGCCCAGCATGTGGACACAGGGGAGAGGTTTGAGTGGCCAGCAGGCATGTCAGCTCAGGGTCACTGCTGCCCACCACCGGGGCCCTCCAGATGCACCTTCTGTACCACATGAGCACCATGGACAGAAACCTCCTCCTCCAGCACTTGGCAGTGGTAGCTGAGGAGTGGGAGGAGACTGCCTACGCGTGGCAGGACAAGGACCTGGCCCAGGACAAGAGGTGGTGGGTGGAGGACTTGGCATTCCAGGCCAAACTCCTGGCCCTGGAGTGGGAGCGTATCTAGGTCCTGCGGGAGCAGAATGTTATCCTGGACTGGGCAGTGCAGGCTACAGATGATGACCATCATACTCTGGACACTGTCCTAGGCCTGGCAGTCTCGTTCATGCCCACTGCTGCCTGGCCCCTGTCCCTAGCCCTACAGACTCCCTGATAGCCATCCGCCACCCCACAGGAGGCCATTGCCTGGGCCTGGGAGGAGGTTCTCTACTGTCTCCTGCTGGTAGGAGCCCCTGGCCTGGCCCCCATACCAAGCCCATTCCCACCTACCTGGGCCCAGGCTTGCTGTTCACTCCACCAGCTGTAGAGGGAGACACCCACCCCAGAGGAGCACCAGACACCATTGCCCATGGGCAAGCCCCCCTCCCACTACAGTCACTGTGGCGTGCAGACCCATGGGGAAACAGCCTATGGCCGGGGTGCTGGTCATGTACTCCCGAGCTCTGCACCCTAGATGCCCCCTGTTTTTTAATGTGATGGATGTGAGTAGAAGAAAGATTTCTTCTTTGTGCTATACACTCAAGAAGGTAGGGCCTAAATTCCTGTGACTCCAGGGCTGCAAAGGTACAAGTCTTTACCAAGCTGTGCAAAAGTGGGGTAGGCCCCTCCCTATCCATGGAAAGTCCTGTCAGAGTTACAGTTTTAGCTGCAGTTTTGCCACACTTTCCATATTTAGCTCTATCATTCATTTCCTAAAATGCTCCATACCCACATTCCATTTCTTTGTTTTTCTCTGAACTTGTAATTGGAATGAACAGGGCAGATGAGCACAACACTCCCATTCCATTTGGCAAGTAAGACTGGAGTTAAGAAGAGCCTATTATCATTCCAGTCAGTGGCAGACTTTAATGGGAGTAGCATTAGGCCAAACCAGCCTGGGAAAAGTCTGTGGTTTCTTCTGAAAGGCCTAGAGGAATCAAATCATCAAATGGAAGACTGAAGTGATAAGCTGCTCCTGGGAGAAGGCTGAACATCACCACAATAAACACATGGAGAGAGTCACAAATCAGAATTAGGGCTGCAAGGAATGGAAAGACCATTTTCTTTAAGTCACTACCTTTTTTTGCACAATTTTGTTGTTGTTGTAAAAAGTGACGTCTTTCATTCTAATTTGGAATGCAGCATGATTTTGAAATCCCCAAATTTACTGTGGCAGGAAATGAACTTTCTTTAGAACAACTCTAAAGTTCTCTATAAGCATTGTGCTTCAGACTGAGGTGAGGAATGAGGTATCCAGCAGTCACAGAGAAGAGGAAAATGAAATGTTGACAATTTAAAATGGCTAAATGCCAAAGCAGAACTGGAATTAATGAAACCATACCATTAGCCAAGAGACTAGGATGGGATTAAGGAGGAGAGCGCTACTATCTACAGTATTCCTAGGAAAGTAAAAAATGAGGCCCCGGGAAGATAAAAAACTGTAAATTTAACTTTATTGTCTTATTAATTACTAGAAGCACCATACCCATCTGCTGTAAGCAACTAAAATAAAATAAAATGATAAACAACGTTGTAGGTGACACAGCTGTGTCAAAAGTAAATCAATGCTAAGCTAAGTTAATTTTTGGGAGAGGATAATAAGCCTGGGTCCCATCTATGCTTTTTCTATTGCTGAATAGTTACACCAATGTAGGGAAAGATTAATTGTTAGTTGTGACATTTCAAACTAGCCAGCACAAATACTATCTACCTAAGGGAATTCTATGGCCTCTGTAATAATAAATCCAAGCTTCCCATAGTCTTTAACATATTTATCCTCCTAGCACTGCTGAGAGGGGAGAAAGTGATATCATCCTCTCCACATTACACATGAGAAACAGTGACACCAAATAAGTGGTCCAAGGTCACAGTCTATAATTCACAGTATATATACATACTACAATTATTGTGGATTATTTTACCTTTAATTTTATGGATAGTAAATTTAATCCATAGTGGCTATACCTACACAAGACACTAACTGCTCAGTAGGCTGTGACTGCTGCACGGTAGTGTCACATGGCAGAAACTGTGACACAATGCTACTGTGCAGTAGTTTCAGGTTACTGCGCATCCAGCATCATGAAAAAGCCATTCCTTGGCATTACTGGGCAGTAACTCTGGTTACTGAGCAGTCATTTAGCACTTTTATAAACAAGTGCTAAATGACTATGCAGTAATGACTGTGTAGTTAGTGTCTTGTGTAGACACGGGCAGTTAGAAGCAGTCAATCAGCTCTCCCAAGTGGGCAGCTTGCAGTAGGTTTTTTCATAGCATCTGTCCACTAGAAGAGGAGGGAGAAAATTTACCATAAAATGGTTATCCCAAAATAAAATTAACCAGGGGAGCAGACATGAATGGTACATGAGTGTTACTTACAATGGTGTACAGTTAATCATGACTTTCTTGTTGGTTACAAAGCACCAACTCACAGGATCATCGTAAAATTCTAGTTTACTGGATAGATGCAAAAGCCAGACCATAAACCTTGGTGCTGATCCCCTCAAACACACACACATTCATGCATGCACACACACTCAGAGTAGCTAGCTCTGAACACTAAACACTGGTGTCAAGATATACCTATCCCCAAGAGCTAGAATCCGTCGTCAATGGCCAGTCGAGACTTCCTTCAGTGTGATGTTGCTTCAGAAGTGGGGTACCAGCTGGTCCTTCTGGCTGGACAGGCAGGGTGCTGGCTCTTTATCTAAAAGCTAATGGCTTACACGTGGCTCTGTGATCATTCATACTGGACTCCACTTCTGCTGTTTACAGCCCCAGGGACAAGTGGCAGTCATCTGGACAGCCGTAAGTCAGTTTCTCTTTGCTCTATTATACCCTGCTTCTACTCCAGTGAAAAAAACCCAGTTTCCATACTTAAGATATACACCCCACTTTTGTAGGCCTTTTTGATTTTTTGGGGGAAGGTGCGTGTGGCAAGCAAGTAAATATTTTGTTTTCTATCTGCAAATGTAACATGAAAGACTGAACTTCTTTTGGTAACAGAAGCTAAGCAGAGTTATACTATGCTAGTGAAAAGATTATGCAATATTAAGTGCACTATATTATCTTTTTATGACAATAACAAAAACAATAACAAATGGGGTAACAAACAACAGATGAAAAACTTACAAAGAAAATATCTAAAAATCACAATATATATGCTTTATATCTGAGAGCTGTTCTGAATGCATAGTGAATCCACTTCCACTGAAGCCCCTGGATGGATTCAAATTTTTATATTTGTTCTTTCTAGCAGGTGCTGAGAGCAAGACACACACCTCTCTGGATGACAGAGAAGTCATTCAAATTCTCCGCAACTTCCTTTACTTCCTGGGACAATGGACAGACTTGCCACCCTTCTGCTAGCAGAAGTGAAAGCTGACCCAACCCTGATCAGTCAGTGTTTTCAAAAGAATAGTCCATTTCAGTCAACCAGATTGTGCCCCCTTTTCACAGTGAGTTCTCTCAGGACACTGCCTTTTGAATCCCAGCTGCCCCACTGTCTCAAACCTGGTTGCTAAGTTTGTGTTTTCTTCTCTCAACCTCAGTGGTATACTTGCCATGGCTTCCAGCCACCTTCATTTCACCACCAAACATGCTCAAGAGGGTTCCACCAACCTTCCAAAGTTGGACACATTTTAAAAAGTTCCCCTCTGCAGTAAAAGGGAGTTGTACTAGTGCTTTCATAGGAGACCTGCCATGATTTCTATTGTGCTTCAAGGTGAAACAATGTGAATTCAGTGGCAAGTACTCTTCCCTCAAGCACGGTGTTTAGTACTGCCAAAAAAAGTGTTATGATCTGTCTGCTATGAGACATGCTTTGCCTCCTACTGACAGTTTTGTTCAATACAGTAGAAGAAAATGACTATCTGGTTGGTTGGCTATGAAGAATTTTTTATGGTATAAGTTTGCAAGCACATAAATGCCTATTTATTATTATTACATTTGTACACAGTGGTCCCAGTCATGGATCAGGGGACTGTCCCTGGCCCAATAAGCCTTTTTGCTAAATAATATTTTTCATGTCTCTTTCCAACTCAGGTGGAGCCAGAGAGCAGGGCAGACCTCAGGTTGAGTCTGTTTTCACAAGTTTCTAGAGCAATGAAACTTGATGAAGCAGGTTATATTACACATGTATTTTGCACCATTGTCTCCTGGCCCTTGTACTTCTGCTTCAAAGACACACTGTTATATTTATCTTCCACTGGCTAGGTTTCAGCTCTAGGTTGACTCAAGAGTCAAAAATATTTCTGTCAGCATTGATTTTGAAATATATGAGCAGAACTGTACAAGGTTTTTTTTTTTTAAATCCAGGAGAGTCCAAGTGAATGATGTCAGTAGGGCGATGTCACTACTTTAGTGCCTTTGTGCCCCAGTATCAGTACAAAGAACATCTAGTAAGATAGCAAGCACCAATTACGAACCTTGACAATACAATAATAAGTGTGCGATTTCCAGCCATGATATCAGGGTGCAGACAGATATGACACTTTTTGCCCAATCTGGCCACAGAAAGCAGTCTATATTCATGACTAAACGTAAGTGCACAGCTGCAGTCTGCTTCAAAGATGGCCAAGTAGGCAAAAATCTGAACCCTCATCGGATGAGTTTCCTTTGCTCCTTTCCCCCATCGCATTCTGAAAACAGCTCAGGCTCACAGAAAGGAGGGGCCATTGCTAGGGGAAACCAACTGCAGGCTCGCAGCCAGCAGCTAGATTCTCCTTCCCCCTGGAACCAACAGTGACCTTCTGTTTGGTCTGTGGGATTGTTGTAACTTGGAATACTTCCTGCAAAGTGTTCTAAGTTACAGTGGGAAGTTGCATTTCTGACTGCAGCCTCAGTAAGGAAAAACCCAATAAACTTATTCCTAACATGGAATCTTTGTTGCTAGTCACTGGGCACATCTACACAAGATGCTACTGCTCAGTAACTCTGATTACAGTGCATTTATTTAGTACTTGTATTAGTGAGCACTAAATAAATGCACAGTAATCAGAGTTACTGTGTAGTAGTGCCAGTGAATATCTTTTAGGCTACTAAGCTGTAGCCTAATAATACTGCACAGAGCATATTAGCATTGTCTGTGCTATGATGCACTACTGGGCAGTATTTTTTGCCTACTGTGCACTCAGCATTTTGTGTAGAGTGCCCACTGCATTGTAAGTTAGCACTGTCATTTGCCAGCTCTTTCACTGTCTGAGGTCAATGAGCTTAAGTCAGATCCATTAAAGGAAATTGTTCATTTACATTTTCCTGTATTTACAGTGTTGCTTTCATTTTATTCCAATTTAGCGTTCTAGAAATATTATGATTTATGCAACAGACTTTCTTTGATCTTAAACAACTTGCAAGAGCTTTCAAGGTGCCTTGCCTTTTCAGTCTCTGAGTAGGAGTTGAGCAGATAAGTTCTGGGGATGGATGTGCATCTTTTAGTTAGCTGAGACAGCAGCAGCTTTTTTCTGCTGGGTAAGTTATTCTGCGTAGGATGAACTTGTGAACCTAAACAAAGAGCTTTCTTAATTTGACCTGAATTGCCTCTAAAGTTTTACACAAATTGGTTAAACCTAGCTGCAATGTTTGCTTATTGCCTATACCAGGAATAGCAATTTCACAGGGGAGAGGTATTTGTTTTTAATGAAAGCACTCTAAAGAAATTAATCAGGGTCATTCCATAGAAAAGCACAGTCAATGCAGGAAAGAGCCAGGAACAGTCGTTGAAAGGGGCCTACATTAAAATATAGAACTTTGCCTTATCTTGAGAAATGCCTAAGCAGGCTCACCTGAAGTGTCTTTTGTCATCCAAGAGAACAAAAACGACCTCATAGTAATGCACAACCATCTCCTTCTAACAGGTTAAAATGATGGAGAAAGCCACAGGATTTCACAGTCCCTGGCATGAAATAAAGGGTTGTGAGGGTCATGGATCCAGCCAATATAAGTTTATGTCTAGACTAGGAAAGTTGGTTGTGTTTAAATTTGTTATCCACAGTGGTTTGAAAAAACAAACATTGGGAACAAAATTCTAAAATAGACAAGTGTTTTTTATGAAATAGAAAAAAAAATAAAGTACAAAATTTCTAATGAAAAAAAGTGATATTTTTAGATCCAAAAGAAACTAAAATACATGTTCAAATCACTTTCTGTATGACATCAGTTAGCACTCAGACTACCAGAACTCATAGATACATCTCCTAGGTATGTCATATACATATATATTTACCCAAGCTGTATGCTGATCCTCACTGGCCACTTCTACATGAGACGCTGACTGTGCAGTAGCCCAGGGCTATTCTGCAGTAGTATAGCTGGCAGAAAGTGTGATGAGACACTACTGCACAGTAGTTTTTCCAGAGGACATGCTGGGAACAGTGCAGAAGTGGCCCCTGCCTGCAGGCCGCAGCTATCACAGGCAGCCTGCACTCTCCCTTCCTCTGCCCCCTCCCCAAGGGCAAGTATGTATTCTGCTTGCTCCTAATTTAAACTAGGCCACTTACAGAAGACTGCATAACTTAGACCAGCGGTTCCCAATCTGTGGTACACGTACCACCAGTGGTACGCAGACAGCCTGTCAGTGGTACACGTTAACAGATTTATTATAATTACTTTATATGACAAAAAATTGCTGGTAGTACTTAAAGTTGAACTGAAAAATTTGCTGGTGATACTTAAGGTTGTATCATTTTAAATTGGTGGTGCACAATCTGTCAGAATTTGGGAACTGCTGACTTAAACCAGTTCCTCCCCTGACTTTTTGAATGTCTGTACGAGGCCATTGTCAATACATTAACAAAAGATATTTTCAGTAGTTGAATAATTCAAATGATTGAATAACAGAGTTTTGAGCTGACCACTCTGCTGAGAAAAATCTATCCAAAACTCAATTTTCTGGAAAAATTATAAAAACTCAAACAGGCATTTAGAAGTGAAATGAATTCTTAGCTGACATTGCAGCATCATTTCCAGGAGGCCAAAAATGTGATTATGAAAGACAGGATCTGCTAAACCTGCAGGATTTCTGCTTTCTATAGATTTCTTAGCATAACAAAAAAATCCAGCAACTGAAGACTCTGAGGTTTTGATCCATCTTTACTGTACATTTTGTCCTGTACAAAGAAATCAAGCTAGCAATTCACCATGAGGAGTAAGAATTATAAAAAAAACTTTAATAAAGAACAAATTATAAGGACACTTGTCTCTCTTGATGAGGATTTCATACAAAACAGAATTAAAAGCAAGAAGATATTTGTGGGTAGAAGATCTGAAAACACACCTAACCCCAAGTTTCTGAAGCTGAGACTACTTCTGTGCCTTAGCAGTGCATATTGCTCAGAAAAGAGATTAGAAACAGAGGACTTAAACCAATTCCGGACGACATTAATGGGGATTTTGTCACTTGTGGCATTTTTACACATGCTTTGGGGGGCGGGATGCTTTAATTAGAAATGCTCTGAGAGCTGCTGTAATTAAAGCACCTGCAGCATCTCATGTATCAGTGTCCCGCACTTTAAAATGGCAATGGGGGTGCTTGTTAAATGAGCTTTAGTTAAAGAACATTTGCTCCCATTTTGAAGCCTAGAGATGCTGATACGTGAGATGCAGAGGCTGCAGAAATGCACTAATGGGGACGCTCCAGCAGACTCAATTAATCAAATCTGCTTTGACGTGTTGTAATTATATAGCATCAGATCAGTCCCCCTGCACATCTACAGGCGCCCTTACGGCTCAGATTCAGTATAGCATTCAGCACATTCTTAAATCCAATTCAGTGCTTTGCTAAACTATGGCCTGTGTGCAGGAGTAAAATATTCTTTATTTTAATAGCACCTGCTGTGTTTATGGACAACAATTTCAGGGGAAGATGCAATCATTTGCTTAATTCATATTTGCAGCATCCCAACAAAATGAAAGAAACTACTGAAGATGGAAGAGTAATAGAATTAACAGCAAAACATACTGAAAGCTGACTACAAAGAGGACACTGGGTCTTTTCTGTTTAAACAAAACAATGTCTGTCCAATCAAATAACCAGTTATTAAAGAGTATGTGCCACTCCGTACAAGTGTTTTAGCAGATTTCAAATCCAAAGTCTTTATTTAACAGTGCAAATTAAGCTGGGGCACTGCACAGTGTTTGAATCATAACAAAGTAGATGGCGAATATACATTAACCCTCATCTAGCCACCCTCTAGACCATGCAAAACTGAGGATTGCAGTCTATTTTCAAATTCATTATTTCCAGTTTTAATTATAACAAATCATTTCCTAATATTCAGCCTGACACTTCTAATTCATCCCCTTACATATACAATCCCCTAACCAATTTATTGTTCTCCTGGGGCTTACATTAAAACAGGATGTTGTTGCAACTGAAACAGACAATGATGTTTCTTCAAATGCTGAGTGTCAACCAGTGTAGGTTATCTCTTGGAACATGATTTGATCTGTTACTACAGACACAGAAATGGCAGTCAGATACTGAAGCAGCCTCAGGAAGCCAGACATTTACATAAACATCCCCTGCATTACCATTTCAACTGTTCCAGGGCTTCTGAACCATGTCCTCCTGAAATTTTCCTTAGAGGATTGCTGCCATTTGTGGCAAACAGATAATAACAATCCATAACAGGAGGTGAAGGAAGACAGCTGGGTGGGTTTCCATGGTGACAAGTCCATCAAAGACTGAGAGTGAAAATGAAATAGCTAACATTGTGATAGTTTCCAGGGCTTAAGACTCTCACATAACTATGCATGCATTCAGGTAGTTCCAATACTGGGTATTAGAAGAAAACTGCTGTGAAATAAAGGGGAGAGTTTGCTTGCTATCTCTCATCATAAAGTAACGCAGAGCACATTTGCTTTGGGTCTATATAAAAAAGAGTAATCATCAGTCAAATAGGAAGCATCCACTCTAAACTCTGATATTTTGAGACCCGGAAAATGGAGTTGAGCATCTGAATGAATGAGAAAGACAAGCAGCTTTTAGTCCTGCTCTAAGGTAAGTGTTATTATTGCACAAAATAAGGAAATCCTGAGTCATGGCTGACCGAAAAGAATCATGGTGGCAAGTCAGGAAATCTTTTCAATGTTCTGAGGAGACGGTAAACACTGGAGCAGAATTAATCTCACAGGACATATGATAATAGAAATCACTTCATTAGACCTCACCAAAACTCTGGCCAGCTCAGCATTCAGTCTTCAGAAATAACCAGTACTAGATGAGAAATCCCAGATCCCAAATCAAGCAAACACACAGTGTCCTTGCCAGGTGCCCACAGTGGCTTCCTACTCCCCTTAAGGCCACACCGTGCCTTGTGGCTGAACAACCAAACTCAGAGACAAAAGCATTAACCAATTTAATTTTCTCTTGGGACTCTCTGTCTTACAGTCCCCAGGCTCTCCTCCCTCCTGTCCTTCAAGGAGCTCAGCCTGGGCCAGACTGACTTTGTACTCCTCCCCCAGCTTTAGTCCCACCCTTTCTGGTCACCTGTATTCCCACTCCCTTAACCGGCCACAGGAGTCCTACATAGGTAGGGTGACTATGGGCCATCTACACAAACAATTGATGGCAAATTAGCATAGTTTAGTTTACTGCAAAGTAAGCGTGTGGTTCTACACAAGCACATGCTTACTTTAAATCTCCCTAATCCTGAGTATATTTGCTACCTGCAAATGCAAGTAGCAAATTTACTTGGCATTAGTAATAGCGCCATAGCACTTGTGTAGATGCTTGCTTGGGAGCCAAATCTGCTCCCAGTTACCTGTCCATGAGGGGATGAGAGAGCTCCCTGCCCCAGGGAGCTGCCTCTTGCTAGGGCAGGCTCTGTCACAAGATCCCAGGCAGGGACTATGTCCTCCTGCCCCAGCAGCAGGGAGCTTCAAGCCCCCTGCTCCCAGACTGCTATGGGAGCAGGGGTTGGGAGTTACCTGCATGGGGACAGTTCCCTGCCCAACCTAGAGCTGGTTGAGACCTGCTCCTAAGCGGGACAGTTCCCAGCTAGTGGCTGGCTGTGTGGGGAAGCACATGAAGCCTGGAGGTGACTGGGGACTATCCTGTTTCAGGCAGTCCCCAGCCAACTCTGGGCTGCATATTCAGACTTCCCCATGCTGGCTAGGAACTGTCAAAGTCAGGGGCAGGTCCCAGCCCAGTACCCCAGTTGGGTGATCAAGGCACAGAGCTTAGAAAGAGCTGTAGGGGTGGGGCAGGTCCCAGCCCCCTGCCCCGATCTGCCAGTGAGGCAACTAGCACCAAGCTAGCTGCTAGGTGCCCCACTGGTGGATAGAGGCAGGAAGCTGGGACCTTCCCCACCCCTGCAGCTCTTCTCAAGCCCCATGCCCCTGATTGGGGAGCCAGGGCCAGGAGCTCCTTGCTGCTGGGGCAGGGGGACATTGTCCCTGCCTCAGGAGCAAGCATCCTCCTGGGGCCAGGACACAGCTGTCTCCTGACCCAGTGATCTTTGACAGCCTCTGGGCTAGCACCCAGGAGGAGCCTAGAGCTTCCCCTGGCAACCATAGGAATGCATTTCAGGTCTGCAAGTCGATGGGTGCAAATCTGCTCCCTAACTCCTGCATACATAGAGATCTACCCCAAAACCCTTACTGGGAGCGCCTACATGTTGCTGTATGGCAATGCTATGGCGCCGTGCTTCAGTACTTCCTTTTGGAGAGAGAGTCCTGGATTTCAGAGGCTGGTCCCAGCAGACTGTTGAGAATGATAATGGATGTCCCAGAAATTCAGGTGTGCAGGGCACAATCTGGCCAGGAGTCGGAGCAGCACGGAGTACCTTGCAGGTGAGAAGGCAGGCACCACTGCTTGCCCAGCATGAAGCCCTGCCACTGCCTTGTAAGAATGTGGGGGAGGGTGGCCAGTGTCCCAGATGATGTCCCAGATTTCTGGGATTTCCATATGGTCAGCTTATCCATAATGCAAATAGCAGCTCACTGTTTCTGCTGCTTGCAGCTCTGTAGCCTGCTTTGTAGCATATTTTTCTTTGCAACTTTACTCTGCCTCTTTGCAGTATTGTATTCTAGCCTGGTTAAGAGTCCCTGTTACATACCCACCTCCTTCTTATAAGCGTACTGTAGTGAGGGTTTGGCTGCATATGGTATTCACATCTTAAGTCTTGTTATCTATCCCTTTGATGTGATTTATTGGATTTCATGCTCTGCAGCCAGGGCACTGCCGTTTCCCACCAGAATCTTCTCTCATTCTGATACTGGACGATATCTTCTTAAGATCACCAACATTATTTCTCTCTTCCTTTCAGCTGATATGGACTCTTAGGAGTCAGTGGGTTTTTACCAATAGCCCTCCCCACTGGTCCAAGTCCCACCCTAGTGCCCCCGAAGCCACAGGAAAATTGTGGCACTCTCTAGACTACTGCTTTGATGTTTCTACAAGAAACCAACATTACATCCATTTTTATCTGCAAGGACCTATCAAAGAGCAACTGTCCATTGAACATAGATATAGCCTATATGGCTTCAATGTCTTGTTCAAAGATAACTGTTCCCATGGCTTGACTTTTTACCCTTTTTAACAGGATTTCTTTCCATTTTACAATTCCTGCAACCTTCTTTTAGCCAACTCATCATCAACAAAGGCAGTGGACCCAAGTCTGTCAGCCTTCAAGTTCCTGTTAACTTTGGGAGGAATATACAGATATTTGAAAACCAAAGATGGTAAATCCCTTAATCCTGGGGTGACCTTGACATCCCCTTTTCCAAGGAAAAATCCCTTATCACACTGTAATGCCCTATGAACATGTTGACTCTCAAGACCTTCCTAATTTTTAAAAATCTTCCCTACAAGGTCATAGTTGCCCATAGTCTATAATACTTTTTTCATGCATTCCTCATCTTTGAATCTAACCATACCACAGTAACCGGATTGCCCCTTTGTATTCTTAAACAGTTTTACATATGCAAATCCCTAGGGGTGCATCTAAGTGGGAGAGGGGCTTGAAGTGGCATGGACACAACTGGCTTACAGTCAACCCTGCTGTGGGAGCAGCAGCCAGGAACTTAAAATTTAAGTCCCTGAAGGAAATCAGAATCCTTCCTACCTTTCCCTCTGCATTCAGCTGCACATCCCCTCCTCTCTCCTTCCCTTCCTACCCCCTCCACTACTACTGCTGTCTCTGGTTGCCCTAGAGGCAGGGACAAGGAGGAGCTCCAGAGCTACTTCTGCCTGCTCCAGCTGGTCTCTGTGGGGAGCTGGGCTCAACGCAGAACAATGGTACAGGGGGTCTGTTCATGCGCGTGACAGTAAGCACATTTTTCCTCAGAGAAATCTGACCTGTTTCTTTGCTGGGTTTGATAGTTTCTTGACTCTTTTCTTTTCTCCACAGAAAGGAGGGGGTGGGGAGGGTATCAGGCTTTCACTTCACTATGTGTTATGTTCTACTTCAGTCACTGACACTTACTGACCTTCCTGGGTCTGGACATCAGACCTTTGGAGCAGAGACCTGTAAGTTGACCTGGTACAACAATAACCATTGAGATCCTAGCTCCTGAGAGGGGCTCCTAGCGGTGACTTTATGATTATTATTTGCATACTACCATAGGCAATGCGTAGGGGGATAGGGGGGCAAGCACATGACCCCCATGAGAATGGCTGCCACTGAAGTCACCACTGGCTTCTGCAGATGGTCATTGCCCACACCTGTCCCCACCTCACTGTTGACGTGGCCAGCAGTGGCTGTGGGCGTTCCCCACTTGCCAACAATGACACTGCGGGCAGCGGCTGCGGGTGGTCCCTGCTTGCTGCTGTGGTGCCCCCCCACTGTGGGAGGCACCAGTTGTTCATGCATACTACTACTACTAATGCTCCCCCTACTGCTAATACCATTATAAACAGCCATTGGTATTATTAAACCTGGCCCCCCACCACATGCCAGGCTCTCCTTCCTCAGCCAGGCAGCTGAGGAAATTCATAAAGGTCCCCCTTTTGACATGTTTAGGATGAAGCTGTTTGGTGGCCCCCAGTGGGAAAATGGAAGGAGGAGGCTATTTTAAACAGTGAGTATCTATTAATTGCCCCAATGTGCTTTATTTAAGATGTGGCTCTTGTTGGCAATCTAAGGGCTTCCTTACTTTGTCCTCTGGAAAGATCTTTTATGGGAAAAATCCCAGCAAGAACAAACACCTTTCTAGGTGGAGACAGGTTTCCCACTTTGCCTGTGAGGTGGCACTCCAGGCCCCACATTTCTCATGCCTCCAGCCCAGTTATCATGGTCCATTGCAGTTTCTGCCTTGGAGGGCAGCTTGTGAGAAGGAAACAAAGCCCATCTGCTACTGAGAGCAGGAATGGTCAATTAACAAAAGGGGCAGGAGAAAGAAATCTTTTATATTTCTACAGTATAGAAAGTGTCAGGACAGAAGTGTCAAAACTGATGTACAGACTTCCCAGGATATCTACAGATACAAAAATGGGCATTGGTGGTGGTGCTGTAGGAAGTGTTCAGGTGGACCAGGCCCAGAGAGTCATAATCAGATGCCAGGATGTGTTACTTGTCTTGAATGAAGGCACCATGTAAGGCTCACACAGCAGTACTGTGCTGATGCTGCTGGACCCTGAGCAGGGCCTGTGGCATGTTCTCTGCAGAGGAGTGAAGGGAGATGACCATCTCAGCAATACTATGAGTTTCCCCTCTGGGGTGATTTCTTATCCAAGGCCATGAAGGCTTGGAGCCGCTAGAAAGCGACATGCTGTTTGGGGTTAATGTGCTCCCTTTTCTTGGGACAGCGGGGGACAGACATTGAAGTGATTTCCATTTACCCCTTTGGCTCTCACACCAGGTAAAGAACATTTCAAGAAATTCATTAAAATTGCTCCCTTGAAAACATAAATGGCCTTGTCTAATATAAGGGCATCACTGAGGCAATTTTCCTGAGTTTCAACAGAATGTGTGTGGTTTTCATATGGAAAATATTTGGAGCAGGTGCAGAAGGGAACACACCCACTGCTGTTGCTGTCTCTAGCAGAGCCTGGCTCCATGTACAGTCTGGCCAGAACAGAGCAGGAGCATCTTTGGGGCCCCTTCATCTCTGGGTCTGCTGGGGAAAGTGATAGCAGCGGGCAGAAGAGGGCAGGGAAGGGAGGGGAGGCACCATGCTTCTGAGCAAGGAGGGGAAGGGAGCAGGGGGGGAAGATTTGTACCTGCTTGAGGGACTTAAAAAGCGGTTCCCCACTGTTGCTCCTGTGGTGTGTGGTATGCCCACTATTGTGAGGGAGGAGGCTGAGAGCTGTAGCGTATCCACCCCTGCAACTCAGGTCACTGCTCACACACTCTGCTTTCCAAAATCTGGATCTACCAGTGTAACTCCCTCAACTTTCTCATAAGACTCATAATAGTCCTCCAACTTGTATCAGTTGGGAGCCTACTCATACATACTGTCTCAGAATCACAGAATCATAGAAAAGTAGGGCTGGAAGGGACCTTCAGAGGCTATCTAGTCCAACCCCTTGACTGATCCCTATCCAAACCATCTAGTAATAAAATCCATTGCTATTTTTATTTTATCAATACTGCACAGTCCATCCTGACACAACACAAAACATAACGCTCAAATCTGCCACAGGTAAAGCAGGGGAACCATAGCATCTAGGGTCCCGTTGCTGCAGAAGTTTTTAAAAATACACTGAAGACACCTCAGGAAGAGGGCCAGGCTCCACACTACAGAAGATGGCAAAAACCCCCATACTAATCTGATGGTGTGGTGGGGTAAAATTCCTTCCTGACCCCAAATATGGTGATCAATCTGACCCTGAGCAGACAGGCAAAACCCTCTATCCAGGTTTAAATCCAGCAGGAGCACTGGCACACCTTAAATCCCAATCCCCAGCCTTGGCTGCAGCCAAAACATAGAGGTGACACTATGCCTCTGAGGAAGGCCTGAAAAAAACACTGACACATATAGCAGCTGTGGAGGGCAGGGTCTGGTGTGGTTGGGCAGGTGGGGAGGGTGCCTTCTAGAGCTCAGAAGCATGGGGAATATTTATAACAGAGCATAGGCATAGCTAGGCCTAGATGGTCCCTGACCAGTGGCTAGCTGACCTCTTCTTGAACAGCTCTAATGATGGAAAGTCCACAACTTCCATGAGCAATCTGTTCTGTTCTAACAGTGAAGAAGTTTTTTTCCTGATATCCAATCTAATTAGCAGCCCTCTGGTTCTGCTGCTTGCAGTGCTGTAGCCTGCTCTCTAGCATGCAGATTTTCTTTGCAGCTTTGCTCACTTTTTTGTGCATTGCACATTATGTCAACCACCTGCAGCTTTGCAGAACCCTCTAAGTAACAGGGCTTAGGAACTGTTTTGTTAAAGTGTGCGTGTGCGCGTGCATGCGTGCGTGTGTCTTCTTCAGACTGTGGAATAAACTCCCTCCAGAGGTGATGCAGTCACCTAACCTGGAGGTTTCCAAGAGAAGACTGGACAGTCACCTCGCTGGGATTACCTTACTCCAGTTGTCTTCCTGCCTAGAGGCGGGGGGATGGGGGGATGGGACCTGATTATCTGCAAGGTCCCTTCATAACAATATGAATCTATGAATTACATCTCTAGGAACTTCCTTATTGACAAAGTTCAGAGGGGGGCCAAGCTGGTTGAACAGCAGCATGCCAATGGAAGAGATTGAGTGTTGACAGGTAAAAGGGAATGCATATTATAAAAAGCAATTTGAAATATTCATGCTAGGTTATAAATAAACTATTTTCATTGAGGGGAGCGGGGTAGAACTGGTGACACTGAGAGTTCAATGTCACTATTGGAACAAAGTTCTTAACAGAATTCAAGAAAGGATTTTATAAACAGTCCCCCCCTAAGTAATTGATGTGTCAGCTGCAATTTTTTCCAGTCAAGTCATGTATGTATAGAAATAAAATTTCTGTCTTCTCAGTGGTGAAAAACAGGGTTTATTAGATCTGTAACTACATTGCCTCTTGGAATGTGGGAAAACTATCAATATATGCAATTCAGAGAAACAATATCAAATGGCAGACACTTCCCGTAAAGGCCTTCAGGATATGTATGATAAAGGTGTATCATAAAGGAGGTGTATGATACTGACATTCTGTTTCATTAAAAAAAAAAAAGAAAAAAGATGCATCATTTCTTCCAGTTCTAGCAATACTAGGAGCCGGTGTACTTAAATCAATAAACCTTGATAATCACCTCAATAGTAGTCAAAGCTTATACCATTGCTGCATTACCCAGAGGTCAATAATCTTAAAAGTCTAGCATACTATTATACAGTCACATCTTAAATCAAATGAATTACTGCTGTAATATGTGCCATGCCATGGAAAGCATTGTAATCTAGTGAATAGGGCTGATGATTCTATTTCCAGCTCTGCCTCTAGACTAATGCTCATTCTAGACCACTGTTTCTCTGCCCTCCCGTTGCCTGTCTTGCCTATTTAGTTTGTAAGTTCACTATGGAAGAGCAGCTTTCACAATAAGCTTGTGCAGCATCCAGCTTAGCTGTGGACTGAAAGTTATATAAATAATAGCATATACCATGTATAGAATTGTATAACAGTACTTAAGATCAGAAGGGTCCTAAACAGATCATCAGGTCCGACCCCCTGCCTCAAGCAGGAACGGGTGATGGGATCATATCACCCCAGCCAAATATCTGTCCAGCCTCCTCTTGAAGACCCCCTAGGTAGGAGAGAGGAGAGTCAATTCCAGAGCCTGGCAGCCCTGTCTTCTTCTGATGGCTCTAAATAAATTGCACTTCCATTTTTTGTCTTTTAACTTAACTGTTACTCCTGTACCCAGGAGAAAATTTCACAGGCCTTACAAAGAGCTGAATTTGTACTTTCTTGGGGCCTATAACCCTAGTGTGAAGCTTTGGGGTGATCATGGTAGCAAATATCAGGCCCCAGGGGTGACTGGTAGCCACTCAGTTTCTGCTTCATTGTGGCTCTCTGGATGCCCTCCTCATTTTTTCACCTACCATGCCTTGATGTAAATATTTAATTTGGAAAAGGGAGGCTGCCCAGGGGTCCCAGAATGAGCCCTCACCCTCTAACAGGCTGTGTTATAGTGCATTAATCACCTTAAGAGATAATTTGGTGGCTTCTGAGCTCCCCTTTAGCCATGTCCATGCCTTGCAGATGTTACTGTCCAATCGATCTCCCTTGTAGGTGTCTTGGCCTCGTCATCTTTCACCCCTTTTCTCTCACTAGGACTTCTACCCTAGGCTCACTGTGTTAGATCTGGCTTCTGGGCTCCAGCCCTTGCATCTGCCCTGTCCTAGGCATGTCTTGCCTGTTTTGGCTCTGGGCTTACTGGCTCAGTCTCCACATTGCTCCAGGCACTGAACTTAATGGCCTGTCCTTCTGCCCTGCTTTGGACATTGGGCTCTCTGGCCCTTTCTTTGCCCTGGGTGCTGGGCTCAATGGCTCAGTCTCCTCTCTATTCTGGGCACTGGGCTCAATGGCTCTATCTCTAACCTGCTCCCTGGCACTGAGGAGATCTCCAGCACCCCTTTATAAGCCCGACACAGACCTCCAATATAAATTATAACAAAACATATGTCTACTGGCTATAACACAAACTAGGCTCACACAGGGTTCAAACATAACCCCACAGTGCTGGCTGTACCACTAGGCTTACCCCCACCCTGTGCTGTATTCCTTGCAAGTTAGCAGCATTTTACTTGCATTACACCCAGGTTGGCCAGGTGTTTCTCTGCAACCCTCCTGTCATTAAGCTCTTTCTGCAGCAGTCTCCAGGCCAGACTGCTTGCCTAGGTTCAGACCTGGGCTTATATGTTCTCTAAGCCCTGCTCCATTCTGGTCAGATGACTTCCTCAAGCTGGCTGCAGGTGTGCCTTTACCTTGATGGACCACTTACTGTCTAGGCAGTACATGGCCCCTGTTTAGCTGCCGGGCTCTAGCTGAGGCAGTTTCTCCCCTTAAAGTAACAGGGGCTCTAAGCTCTCCGTTACAGTCATCAACACAGGTACAAAGCTGATGGTATTTAAAAAAAAGAAATTGAAAATGCTTTGGCATGTCAGTTCTGTTCAAAGGAGAAACAATAGGGTTTATTTTAATGGGGCTGTCTTCATAGAAAGTGTTAATATCTCTCCAGTCAAAAAACCTTTGAGGGAGACTCTTAATGCTTTTTACAGAATGCAAAGCAGAGGGATGACATAGAAATAAGAGGAATAAGCTGCTTGCTTCACAACTGACAGTTTAGGGTGAGATTACACATTACAATTAGACTTTGTTAAGGGCACTTAAAATGTGAATAATAACATGTTCAAGCTCATTAACAAGTGCTAAAACCCTCTAAGAATTTTAAAGTTACCCCAGTTCAGGCAAGGATTATCTATGAGCTGTGCTAGCCAGTTCAACTTAGCCTAACTTCTGACAGGTTCAGAGAGAAAACAACCTATTTGTGGTCCTCCAGCATCCCAGGAAGCACCATTTCCCAGTGGACCAGCCATCCTCCTGGATTTTCATGCCCCCACAATGACAGGCCAGACAGTGGAGCAGTGGCTGGTGAGAGGAAAGGGGAGAAGTAGGGAATGGGGGTGAGGAGCTGCTGGGCTGCAGGGGGTCCAGTGGGGCATGCATGCTTGCAAGTATGCACACACACATCCATCCATAGACTTGTCTTTATTTGCCATCACCACTGCGCAACACAGCTGGAGCAGTGAAAGCAGGGGTCCTGTCTCTGACTGCATGGGGCCACACTGGGCCTGAAAGCACACAGGAAGCCCCTCCCGTTACTGCATAAGCAGTTGTGGGGGTTTGTGGAGCATGTGTGTACTGCTGACTGTCACCACCCCCAGCGGCAGCAATAAGTTGGGTACTCCCTCCACACTCCTGAGCTCTATGCAGCCCTGTGCTGTCAGAGACAGCACCTGCTGTTGCCGCCGCCACTGCAATTCCCCAGCTATGCTACTTGGTAGTGATAGCAGCCAAATGCAAGTCTTGGAACAAGTGTGTGTGCACACTTGTGGCTGGGACTGGGTGCGTTGCTGCTAGAGAGTGGAGTGAACAGAAGAGGCATGGAGCAGACTTGTCAGTTCCTTGCCATGCCCCTGCTTATCATCTCTCTAGAGCTGTGCACATTGCAGGTTTTAACCCTGAATGTGCAACTGCAGGCACATCTACAAAAGACACTGACTGTGCAGTAGCCCAATACTATCGCGCAGTAGCATCGCATGGCAAAAGCCATGATGTGAGGCTACTGCACAGTAGCATCACAAAATGGGTGTTCACCAGCACTACTGTACAGTAACTTGGGTTACTGAGCATTTATTTAGCATTTGTTAATACATAAATAAATGTACAGTAACGACTGCACAGTGGTGTCTCATGTAGACACAGCCTGCTTGTACTAACTTTAATAAAGATTTAACATTCCTTAGAGTTAGCAGATGCGAATTATAAAGTATTAGCATACCCTTAGAGACAATAGTAGGCTAAAATAAGCAAAAAGCTTTCAAGGCTGACTCTGCTAAAGGCAAACTAGTCAAGCAGTCTCCATCAGGACTCACACAACCCTTTATACTCTCCCAGATGAGTAAGGCTGCACTAACAGTAAAGGAGTGGAGAAGACTAGGAGGTCATTATGCTAAATAGCACTCTGGGTTCCTGCGTTAAATCAGCCATTATGGATGAAAGGTGGCAGAAAGGTCATTTGAGCCTAGAAACATGTAGACAGGGCTGGCAGAAAGCTTTCCTTTAAAACTGTATTTATGCACAACTTGCAGATTTTTCACAAATGGGTTTCTTCTGCAGAAAAAGTCCCTTTTACTTGGAATTGCTTTTACTGTTAATTTGAAAAACAAAGACTTTGGGGCTGAGAAATTAATTTTTTTTGCTTTTCAGTCCAAATGAATTGTTTTTCAATTTTTCAATGAAAAGTCAATATTTTACACAAAGAAAAAGGCCCTGTTTTCCAAGGAGCTCAATGTGCAATAGAAAGATGTCATCAACAGAAATCAAAATGCTTCAAAGCTTGCTTGTGTAAACTGGATAAGCTAAACAGCTTTTCTAGTTTTCACAAGGGGACTTACAAGGACACAGACTTGCCATAGCAACAGAGCAACAGCTGGAGGGAATAATTCTACTGGACAATATTTAATGCACATGGATTTCATGTGTTAGTATGTTTCAGGAGAGTTAAAACTATGGGAGATATGGGAGAAGTTGGCTATTTGTGAAAAGTTGACTGTTTTCTAAGAAACAGCACAATACATGATTACTGCTAACACATCATAAAAAAGTGTTAGCAATAATCATGTACTGTGCTGTTTCTTAGAAAATAGTCACTTGTGTAAAGACTATGAAGCCAGCTTTCTGTTTTTAACCTCTGAGATCAGAGGTGTGTGCACTAAGGCCTGTGTGTGGGTGTGTGCATGGAATGGGAGGCTCAAAGCAGACAGTCAGCTTGATGCAAGGCCTCTTGGTTTCTAACTTGTATCAATACTGGTTTGAGACAGTGGGTTACATAGGGCTTGTGTTAGACACAATTGTTCTGTGGCAGTGTTAATAATTTGGATAATTCATGGGTACTTTATGTGTCATGGTGGGCTTAGAATAATAGAATCTTAGAAAATTAGAGGTGGAAGGGATCAGGGGTTCATCTAGTCCAACCACATGCTCAAAGCAAGACACCAACTGTATCACCCCAGGCAAGGCTTTGTCTAGCTGGGTCTTAAAAACCTCTTGTCAGTCTGTGGTTTGGTGTGGGACAACATCTCACATGTGAACTTAGCTCACTGTCTGTTCTTAGCCAGAACGAATGGTTAGGGCTTGCCTCTCTCAGTAGCAGTCTCAGGTTTACCCCGGAGGTGGTATAGACATCTCCTTACTGCACAGGAGGTTCCAGGTAGGTTGCCATTCTTTCAAACTTGCTGCATGTTAGAGATTCAGGGTTCTGGGGCACCCTGGGCTGTTGCCAGATTGTTTGAAGGGTGCCAACAGGTGTGAAGAGATAAACAGATAAGCAAAGTAGAGAAATGCAGGTTTAGTCTTTTCTCCTACTTTCCACCCCATCTGCAAGGGCTTAAGCACTTTAATATGTAAAATCATTTTTTAAATTGGGTGTTACTCAATTTACAAAAGTTATGGATGGTATCTTGAGTGCAAAAAGGTTTGAGAAGTACTACTGTATGTGAAGAGCAGAGCTGTCCCTGGGAGGGTGGGACTGGGGCGACTGCCCCAGGCCATGCACTTTGGAGGGCCCCACAGAGCTGGGCGGAGAGGCCACGGTCTCTGCTGCAGAGCCTGCTTAGCGCTGGTGACTCTGCACTGCCACTGGCACCGATTTCACATTCAGCAGCTCACCATCCCCTTTTCCCCGCTGCCACCACTGCCACCAGCTTCTTCATGTCTGGCCCCACACAGGCTGATTTGCCTTGGGGCCCGCACCCTGCTAAGGTCATCTCTGGCAAAGAGCATTTAATTTTGGAGTTTGTGTAGAGTAATGAGTGTGCCCCTAGTTTAATTTAGTGCATGTTAAACTTCTCGCATAGAAGAGTCAGTATGCAATTTTCTTACTGCTTGCTTTAATTTTTCAAAATCTTGTGGTTACTTTAGCTTGATGTTAGGATGTGCATTGATTATTAATGGGCACATCTACACATGCAATTAATGCAAAGCAATAAACTCTTAAGCGATTTGAACATGTGCCCAGAAGCAATAAACTACGAGGCAATAAACTCTGGAGTTAATTGCTGCTTGAACGTGCACCCAGGACAGCAGCATGTTGAACTGGGTCAGAGCAGCCCCAACTGGCAGGGGACCCAGAAGTTCAGCTCCCCCTGGTGAAATGTGCTGCAGAAGGGCTAGCTGGGACATGAGGGTGCTTCAGTGTGGGGCTAGCTGACAGGCAGCCCATACACTTGAAGTACCCTTGTGCCCTAGCTAGCCAGGGCAGCATCAAAAGTAGAGCCAGGGAGGTGATCCTCCCCCTCTACATGACACTGGTCAGGCCACAGCTGGAGTACTGCTTCCAGTTCTGTGCACCCCACTTCAGAAGGGATGTGGACAACATTGAAAGGGTCCAGAGAAGGGCCACCTGCATGATCCGGGGACAACAGGGCAGACCCTACAATGAAAGACTGTGGGACCTAAACCTGTTCAGCTTTCACAAGAGAAGGCTGAGGGGGGACCTGGTGACTGTCTATAAACTCACTAGGGGGGACCAGAAGGGTTTAG
>NW_017728964.1:2381099-2382527 GCF_001723915.1 Gavialis gangeticus
TTCACAAGAGAAGGCTGAGGGGGGACCTGGTGACTGTCTATAAACTCACTAGGGGGGACCAGAAGGGTTTAGGAGAGACACTGTTTCCCCTAACGCCCCCTGGCATAACAAGGAATAATGGATATAAGTTATTGGAGAGTAGGTTTAGATTAGACATCCGCAAGAACTACTTCACAGTTAGGGCGGCTAGGAGCTGGAACCAACTTCCAAGGGAAGTGGTGCTGGCTCCTACCCTGGGGGTCTTTAAGAAGAGGCTTGATGCCTACCTGGCTGGACTCATTTGAGTCCAGTTTTTCTCCCGCCCAGGCGGGGGGTCGGACTTGAAGATCTACAAGGTCCCTTCCGACCCTACTTCTATGATTCTATGATTCTATGATCTGCATGTGAACTGCTGCAGTTTTTTACTCCGTACTAGTAAATACAAGAATTATCCCACTGTGAAGTAAATTAGTTTACTCCAGCCTAATAGAGTTGCATGTATAGATGCCAAAACAATTACTGCACAGTTAATTAGTCTACTGTGCAGTAAATGTCTCAAGTAGATGTGCCAAGTTATCACTTGGGTCTTTAATTGTAATGATTCTGTGCAACACAATTTTGTGTTATACTACTTTATCTGGGGGCTGGGGTGGTGTGGGTGCTAAGGTGCACAGTTGCTAATCCAGAGGTCACAAGGTCAAGGCCATAGTAGAAGTGCCCATGGTGTGGCCTTATCAGATTCTGCTAAAGATCTTCCTACAGTAAAGACATGAGAAGGCAAGAAAGGCAAGTCCATATTGGGAGGCATGTCTATATGTGTAGACAGACCTACTTTCATTTTGATGTGATAGTTATGACCTCAATAGACATTTCCCAGGATCAGTTGGGTAACTGTTGATGCATGGAAGTATATACATTTCATAGAACATTAATTACATAATTTTTGCACTCACTACTGCCCCATCTAGTATTGCACTCACTACTGCCCTCATCCCCACCCCTGGAACTCAATGCCTGCTCCTTACCACCTTCTCTTAGCAAGCTAGCATGTGTGACTCAGAGAGATAAGCACTTCACTGGCAAGGGCCCCTGGGTTCTAGGCTAACCTCTTGCCGCCCACAGAGTGGAAACTTCACAGTAGCTCAATTTCAAGAGCAGTGCTGAAGAGGTGATTGGATAATGTGTTTCCTCTGGTCTGGTGGCTGTAGCACTGTGCTAGAAAGTAAGAGTTCTAAATTTAAACCCCAACTGGATGAAGGAGACCTAAAGTCTGGGTCCTGTTCCTTTTACTATTCACTGGGGGAAAATATGATAGGACTTTCCACCTCCTACCCTCATGCCCCAAACGTCTTTCCTGGGGTGCAGCCTTATGATGTACTAGCAAATTGTCTGTCAAGAATGATGGGCAAGGCCAGAGGCCTGCATATACCCCCCCCCACCCCCGATCAG
>NW_017728964.1:2382739-2382955 GCF_001723915.1 Gavialis gangeticus
CCCCACCACTTTGGGCCAAACTGGGGCCAGAGCCAGGTCTGCTCCCCTCGGACTGTTTCCCCTCTGCCACTTCAGGCCAGGGCCAGGGCCAGGGCCACTCTGTCCCTCCCCCTTCCCCCTGCTGCTTTGGGCTGGAGCTGGGCTCTTTGCCCCCCCCCCCCCCCGTTTTTTCCCCCTGCCCCCCCGGGACCGGGGGGACGGGGCCGGCAAACAGGG